>NC_092097.1:61582901-61792139 GCF_045679555.1 Salvelinus alpinus
CAAAATATTTAAAAAATTACTTTGACATTATGGGGTGTTGTGTGTGTAGGCTGTGTACATGTTTTTTAATTCAGGCTGTAACACAACAAAATGTGGAAAAAGTCAAGGGGTGTGAATACTTTCTGAAGGCCCTGTATGTAATTCCAGAAGGTCGATTTAAAAAAATCCAAGAAACACTACTATCTATGTACAGTTAAGGTCGGAAGTTTCCATACACCTTAGTAGCCAAATACATTTAAACTCAGTTTATTCACAATTCCTGACATTTAATCCCAGTAAAAATGTCCTGTCTTAGGTCAGTTAGGATCACCGCTTTATTTTAAGAATGTGAAATGTCAGAATAATAGTAGAGAGAGAATGATTTATTTCAGCTTTTATTTCTTTCATCACATTCCCAGTGGGTCAGAAGTTTACATACACTCAATTTAGTATTTGGTAGCATTGCCTTTAAATTGTTTAACTTGGGTCAAACGTTTCGGGTAGCCTTCCACAAGCTTCCCACAATAAGTTGGGTGAATTTTGGCCCATTCCTCCTGACAGAGCTGGTCAGGAGAGAGTTGAGTCAGGTTTGTTGGCCTCCTTGCTCACACACGCTTTTTCAGTTCTGCCCACAAATTTTCTATTGGATTGAGGTCAGGGCTTTGTGATGGCCATTCCAATACCTTTACTTTGTTGTCCTTAAGCCATTTTGCCACAACTTTGGAAGTATGCTTGGGGTCATTGTCCATTTGGAAGACCCATTTGCGACCAAGCTTTAACTTCCTGACTGATGTCTTGAGATGTTGCTTCAATATATCCACATAATTGTCCTCCCTCATGATGCCATTTATTTTGTGAAGTGCACCAGTCCCTCCTGCAGCAAAGCACCCCCACAACATGATGCTGCCACCCCCGTTCTTCACGGTTGGGATGTTGTTCTTCGGCTTGCAAACCTCCCCCTTTTTCCTCCAAACGTAACGATGGTCATTATGGCCAAACAGTTCTATTTTTGTTTCATCAGACCAGAATACATTTCTCCAAAAGGTACGATCTTTGTCCCCATGTGCAGTTGCAAGCCGTAGTCTGGCTTTTTTATGGCGGTTTTGGAGCAGTGGCTTCTTCCTTGCTGAGCGGCCTTTCAGGTTATATCGATGTAGGACTCGTTTTACTGTGGATATAGATACTTTTGTACCTGTTTCCTCCAGCATCTTCACAAGGTCCTTTGCTGTTTTTCTGGGATTGATTTGCACTTTTCGCACCAAAGTACGTTCATCTCTAGGAGACAGAACGCGTCTCCTTCCTGAGCGGTATGATGGCTGCGTGGTCCCATGGTGTTTATACTTGCGTACTATTGTTTGTACAGAAGAACGTGCGGTACCTTCAGGCATTTGGAAATTGCTCCCAAGGATGAACCAGACTTGTGGAGGTCTACAATTTTTTTTCTGAGGTCTTGGCTGATTTCTTTTGATTTCCCCATGATGTCAAGCGGAGGCACTGAGTTTGAAGGTAGGCCTTCAAATACATCCACAGGTACACCTCCAATTGACTCAAATTATGTCAGTTAGCCTATCAGAAGCTTCTAAAGCCATGACATAATTTTCTTGAATTTTCTAAGCTGTTTAAAGGCACAGTCAACTTAGTGTATGTAAACTTCTGACCCACTGGAATTGTGATACAGTGAATTATAAGTGAAATAATCTGTCTGTAAACAATTGTTGGAAAAATTACTTGTCATGCACAAAGTAGATGTCCTAACCAACTTGCCAAAACTATAGTTTGTTAACAAGCAATTTGTGGAGTTGTTGAAAAACAAGTTTTAATGACTCCATCCTAAGTGTATGTAAACTTCCGACTTCAACTGTATTTAACACCAGAAGGTCATGTCTATTAGTTGTCTGTGTTCATTATTATTTAGATAGCCGACTTATTCACAACCAGTTCAGTTCATCAGGGGTCAACATAGAAACCCTGTTCATCGGGGGTCAACATAGAAACCCTGTTCATCGGGGGTCAACATAGAAACCCTGTTCATCGGGGGTCAACATAGAAACCCTGTTCATCGGGGGTCAACATAGAAACCCTGTTCATCGGGGGTCAACATAGAAACCCTGTTCATCGGGGGTCAACAGGGGTCAACATAGAAACCCTGTTCATCGGGGGTCAACATAGAAACCCTGTTCATCGGGGATCAACATAGAAACTCTGTTCATCGGGGGTCAACATAGACACCCTGTTCATCGGGGGTCAACATAGAAACCCTGTTCATCGGGGGTCAACATAGAAACCCTGTTCATCGGGGGTCAACATAGACACCCTGTTCATCGGGGGTCAACATAGAAACCCTGTTCATCGGGGGTCAACATAGAAACCCTGTTCATCGGGGGTCAACATAGAAACCCTGTTCATCGGGGGTCAACATAGACACCCTGTTCGTCGGGGGTCAACATAGACACCCTGTTCATCGGGGGTCAACATAGAAACCCTGTTCATCGGGGGTCAACATAGAAACCCTGTTCATCGGGGGTCAACATAGACACCCTGTTCATCGGGGGTCAACATAGAAACCCTGTTCATCGGGGTTTAATGAAACAATCCAAGACTTTTCAGGGAATCAATACTGTCAGATGTAATGTTGTTTATGTATTTAACCTCAGAAGGTCGTTGTGTTGATTAGTCTTCAGGGTTCAGGGTTATTAGACTTTAGCCTTGAGACTTATTTACGCGTTAACACAGGTATCACTGTCATTCAGGACAGAGTATGTCTGATTAGGTTAACACCAGACACAGACTGACAGTTTAGAGTTGTTTCCATGGATACCAACCAACCACTGTGTGTGTTTTGACTGTGTGTGTGTGTGTGTGTGTGTGTGTGTGTGTTTTGACTCTGTGTGTGTGTTTTGACTCTGTGTGTCATTGAAATGAGAGGAAAATATGACCGACTGAACTGAACCCAGCAGGTAAACGGTAAACCTTAATTTGTATACCTACTGTCTGCGTCCTTAAAAAAAACAGAGGTCATGTGACAGGAAGAGACGTGATCAGTGGCTTGCATCCTAAATGGCACCCTAGTTCCCTATATAGTGCACTGACGTTACCCCCTATTGGCCATGGTCACAAAGCAGTGCACATACAGGGTGAATTTCAGACGCAGTTAGTGGTTCATGGCTGATGAGCTGCTATGCTAGTTTCTCTCTCTCTTCATTCAGAAAGCAGATGTTTATAATAGTTTCTCGGCAGCTTTTCTCGGAAGAAGTAGACTTTCAGTCACAGCATTGTAAAACCCTTTGAGCATTAGTTCAGCGTGACCTTAGCCTGGTCCCAGATCTGTTTGTGTTGTCTTTGTCAACGACCATAGAAGTTGGCAAGACAACACAAACAGATCTAGGAACCGGGCGAGTGTGACCCTGATATCCAACAAGGTATTTGTTAACTCTGTTATCCACCTGGTATTTTTTCCAGCTACTGGAAAGTGTTCCTGAGGTATTTTAAAGAAAATGTGCTTATAGTTCAGCAGTTTGTATTATGGTTCGTGTTTTTGAGAAATTCAACAGGTTCTCGAAGGACATTCTCTCACAGAGTAGCTATTCTTTCATTCTTAATGACCTCAACATGACCTGACATTTATCTACGCTAGGTAACGCCTGCACTGCTAATCTGACAACTCTGTTTGAATCCCAAGTGGCACCCTATTCCCTACATAATAGCACTACTTTTGACCTTACCACTGTGGGTCCTGGTGTAAAGTAGTGCACTATGTAGGGAATAGGGTGCCGTTTGGGACGTGCCCTTGTCACAGGGTCTGGAGAGCATCGGATTGCGTCCCCTGGCTCGTCAGTTTGTAATAAATGGTTCATCGAAGCGGGAAAGTTATTTGAATCAAAACAAAGGCTTCTTTATTTGAGTCGTAGTAACATCGTGTGTTTTGTACAGGTATGAAGAACAAAAATAAAAACTTGCACTTTGTATGAACTTGTCGATAATGCAATTCTCAAATGTTGCTTTTTTAAAAATAAATTCATATCCCCACTTTTAAATCTTAGCCAGCCACGTACACGTGGTGTTGCAGACAGATTTCAAACACTGAAAACTATTGTAAAAGTTTCCATTCCACAGTATGGTTTGATTATACAGTATAGTTTCTTTCTGGAATGATTGATGACACGTGAATTAATTCTGTTGAGGGGAAAAGCAATAACATATAAAACGTACTGATTATTATTATCCCAATATACATATCCCTATATACACCAGGGATATATTTCCCTATTGTAGATCCTGATCCGCTGCTTGACATAGAAATATAATCTATAGAACCGTGCTTGGAACCTCTAACCCTGGCAATTTGACTGGTAAAGATTGTTCTATTTCTATTTCTGTGCTACTTTGAGGACGTGTGTGGTTTAGTTGATCCATCTCTTCTCCCAGTCGAACGTCAACGAACGAAATCTGAAGCAACGTCTCAAACTGGGGACCAACAACAAATCACAGAGTAGGACTGAAAAGGGCATCTCTAGACATGTTACATTCTCATTTTGTACCCCTTCTATCACCAGATCTACATCCCAAATGCCACCCTTTTCCTTATCGGCCCTGGCCAAAAGTAGTGCACTATATAGGGAATAGGGCCCTGGCCAAAAGTAGTGCACTATATAGGGAATAGGGCCCTGGCCAAAAGTAGTGCACTATATAGGGAATAGCTTGCAATTTGGCATGCAGAACAGATCATGCTGAGGTTAACTCTACTAGGAGATCTTATTCAAACACTTCAATCTTTTAAATGAAGGTTTTAGGAACAAGTCCAAGAAGCTGTTCCTCACTTCCCTAGAATGTTTCCATCCGTGGGAGTTTTAGAAGATGGAAAACCAGGAGTGGAAGGTGTATTTTCCTAACGGTGTGTGTCTCTCTCTCTCTCTCCTATAGTCGTTGATATGAATTGTGTTGCGCGACTCGAACAATGAGATACAGTAGGAGTTTGGCAATGGTGATTTTACTGACATTTTCCTTGTTTAAAAAAATGTTTTTGATAAAATAACAGCGGCTGAATTCCAGGCTCTGTTGATCTGAGAGGATAAGGATAATTGCTTCCTCTTGCCTTGTGATTGGCTGTGTGGAAATGTCGCCATATTGTTTCCACCTATCACAGCCTTTCAGATCTACAGGAGTGCCTAGGAAGAAAGGGGATCTGTTTTTTTGGCAATTCTGCCACACAGTTTTTTTGCAAATCCTGTTACTTGGTCCGCTGAGGTTTCAAGACGACGCTGGAGTAAGAGCGTACGCAGGAGAAGGCGGTAGGGGAGATCTTCCTGGGGTCGATGAGGTTGTTCTCCAGACGCAGCATCACGATGTGGGAGTCCTCGATGTTCTCGGGGTCACAGATAGCATCCTCAGCAAAGGTCCTGTAGGAGATAGAGAAACCATTGGGTTTTATACATCATGAATCATACGTCATCCTATTCAGGATTTTATTTTCCTACCTTTGACATTTTTTTTAACGCTGCATTTCGCTGTATGGTTTACATCTGCCAATAACATACACACTTACACATAGACACACTTTAACACTCATTCACACACTCACACACACGCTGCTGCTACTGTGTTTATTATCTATCCTGATTGTCTGGTCACTTTTATCCCTACCTACATGTACATATTACCTCAACTACCTGGTACCCCTGCACATTGACTCAGTACTGGTACTCCTTGTATATAGCCTCATTACTACCTGGTATCGCTGCACATTGACTCAGTACCGGGTACTCCTTGTATATAGCCTCATTACTACCTGGTATCGCTGCACATTGACTCAGTACCGGGTACTCCTTGTATATAGCCTCATTACTACCTGGTATCGCTGCACATTGACTCAGTACCGGGTACTCCTTGTATATAGCCTCATTACTACCTGGTATCGCTGCACATTGACTCAGTACCGGGTACTCCTTGTATATAGCCTCATTACTACCTGGTATCGCTGCACATTGACTCAGTACCGGGTACTCCTTGTATATAGCCTCATTACTACCTGGTATCGCTGCACATTGACTCAGTACCGGGTACTCCTTGTATATAGCCCCATTACTACCTGGTATCGCTGCACATTGACTCAGTACCGGGTACTCCTTGTATATAGCCTCATTACTACCTGGTATCGCTGCACATTGACTCAGTACCGGGTACTCCTTGTATATAGCCTCATTACTACCTGGTATCGCTGCACATTGACTCAGTACTGGTACTCCTTGTATATAGCCCCATTACTACCTCGTACCCCTTCACATTGACTCAGTACCGGTACTCCTTGTATATAGTCTCATTATTGTTATTTTATTGTGTTACTATTTACTTGTTTATTAGCAAATATGTCTTGCTGTTTACCTCTGCATTGTTGGGAAAGGGCTCGTCAGTAAGCATTTCACTGTAAAGTCTACACCTGTTGTATTCAGAGCATGCAGCAAATACATTTAGATTTGATTTGCATGTGGCAAACTTTGATTTGAAGTGATTACGTATATAGTCTATACTCTGGACTGCCAAGAAGTCAATACTCTTGAACTGAATAAGCTTGTCATGTGTTTTTTGTGTTTTCAAAGCGTGGTAGAGTGTGGTAGAGCGTGGTAGAGCATGGCAGAGCGTGGTAGAGCATGGCAGAGCATGGTAGAGCACGGTAGAGTATGGTAGAGCACGGTAGAGCATGGTAGAGTATGGTAGAGCATGGTAGAGTATGATCATAAATAACAGCAGTGAATAGTTAGCCTAATGAGTCAACGGTTACATCTCTGGTCTAAAGTAGTGCACTACATAGGGAATAGGGCCCTGGTCTAAAGTAGTGCACTATATAGGGAATAGGGCTCTGGTCTAAAGTAGTGCTCTATATAGGGAATAGGGCCCTGGTCTAAAGTAGTGCACTATATAGGGAATAGGGCCCTGGTCTAAAGTAGTGCACTATATAGGGAATAGGGCTCTGGTCTAAAGTAGTGCTCTATATAGGGAATAGGGCCCTGGTCTAAAGTAGTGCACTACATAGGGAATAGGGCCCTGGTCTAAAGTAGTGCACTATATAGGGAATAGGGCCCTGGTCTAAAGTAGTGCACTACATAGGGAATAGGGCCCTGGTCTAAAGTAGTGCACTATATAGGGAATAGGGCTCTGGTCTAAAGTAGTGCTCTATATAGGGAATAGGGCCCTGGTCTAAAGTAGTGCACTACATAGGGAATAGGGCCCTGGTCTAAAGTAGTGCACTATATAGGGAATAGGGCCCTGGTCTAAAGTAGTGCACTATATAGGGAATAGGGCTCTGGTCTAAAGTAGTGCTCTATATAGGGAATAGGGCCCTGGTCTAAAGTATTGCACTATATAGGGAATAGGGCCCTGGTCTAAAGTAGTGCACTATATAGGGAATAGGGCTCTGGTCTAAAGTAGTGCACTATATAGGGAATAGGGCCCTGGTCTAAAGTAGTACACCATATAGGGAATAGGGCCCTGGTCTAAAGTAGTGCACTATATAGGGAATAGGGCCCTGGTCTAAAGTAGTGTACTATATAGGGAATAGGGTCCTGGTATAAAGTAGTGCACTATATAGAGAATAGGGCCCTGGTCTAAAGTAGTGCACTATATAGGGAATAGGGCCCTGGTATAAAGTAGTGCTCTATATAGGGAATAGGGCCCTGGTCTAAAGTAGTGCACTATATAGGGAATAGGGCTCTGGTCTAAAGTAGTGCACTATATAGGGAATAGGGTCCTGGTATAAAGTAGTGCTCTATATAGGGAATAGGGCCCTGGTCTAAAGTAGTGCACTATATAGGGAATAGGGCTCTGGTCTAAAGTAGTGCACTATATAGGGAATAGGGCCCTGGTCTAAAGTAGTGCACTATATAGGGAATAGGGCTCTGGTATAAAGTAGTGCACTATATAGGGAATAGGGCCCTGATCTAAAGTAGTGCACTATATAGGGAATAGGGCTCTGGTCTGAAGTAGTGCACTATATAGGGAATAGGGCTCTGGTCTAAAGTAGTGTACTATATAGGGAATAGGGCTCTGGTCTGAAGTAGTGTACTATATAGGGAATAGGGCCCTGGTCTAAAGTAGTGCACTATATAGGGAATAGGGCTCTGGTCTAAAGTAGTGCACTATATAGGGAATAGGGCTCTGGTCTAAAGTAGTGCACTATATAGGGAATAGGGCTCTGGTCTAAAGTAGTGCACTATATAGGGAATAGGGCTCTGGTCTAAAGTAGTGTACTATATAGGGAATAGGGTCCTGGTATAAAGTAGTGCACTATATAGAGAATAGGGCCCTGGTCTAAAGTAGTGCACTATATAGGGAATAGGGTCCTGGTATAAAGTAGTGCTCTATATAGGGAATAGGGCCCTGGTCTAAAGTAGTGCACTATATAGGGAATAGGGCTCTGGTCTAAAGTAGTGCACTATATAGGGAATAGGGTCCTGGTATAAAGTAGTGCTCTATATAGGGAATAGGGCCCTGGTCTAAAGTAGTGCACTATATAGGAATAGGGCTCTGGTCTAAAGTAGTGCACTATATAGGGAATAGGGCTCTGGTCTAAAGTAGTGCACTATATAGGGAATAGGGTGCCATTTGGGACGCAGAGTGAGTCTACAGTACCTGATTTTGTTGTTATTGAGATGGAGGAAGTGCAGCGTGCTCATCTGGTTGATACCAGGGGGAACCGTAACCAGCAGGTTGTGGTCTAAGCACAGCTCCGTCATGGAGGTATAGGTGCCCAAGAAGGACTCTGGTTCTACTCCCTCCCCATCCAGCTTGTTGTGGGACAGGTACAGGTACTCTATCCCCGGAACCATATGGGCAAACACAAACCCTGAATTGAAATGAAATTAATTAAATATACAGCAAGATGTACATTGTATTCCCAGAAGATAAGCACTTAAAAGAATGACAACTTTTCCACACTTTCCAAAGTGGTCCTGGATGGTAAATACCTGGGATTCTCTCAATCTGGTTCCCTACTAAGACCAGGTGAACCAGAGCTCTGGGCAGGTAGGAAGGGACCAGGTACAGACGGTTGTAGGATAGGTCGATGGACTCCAGGTTCCTGAGGGAGGAAGGGAGAAAGTGGGTGGACAAAACATTAAGTACACCTGCTCTTTCTATGACAGACTGACCCAGGTGAAAAGCTATGATCCCTTATTGATGTCACTTAAATCCACTTTAATCAGTGTAGATGAAGGGGAGGAGACGGATTAAAGAAGGACTGTTAAGACAACTGAGACATGGATTGTGTGTGTGTACCATTCAGAGGGTGAATGGGCAAGACAAAGTATTTAAGTGCTTTTGAACGGGGTATGGTTGGGTTGTAGATGCCAGGCGCACCGGTTTGTGTCAAGAACTGCAACGCTGCTGGGTTTTTCACGCTCAACAGTTTCCCGTGTGTATCAAGAATGGTCCACCACCCAAAGCACATCCAGCCAACTGTGGGAAGCACTGGAGTCCACATGGACCAGCATCCCTGTGGAACGCTTTCGACACCTTGTAGAGTCCATGTCCTGGCAAATTGAGGCTGTTCTGAGGGCAAGGTGGGGGGCAACTCATATATATCTTGACTATAGTTTCTTTGTAATATATGCATTGAAAAGAAGACTTGTGAAATCCTCTAGTTTTCTTACTTGTGGTTGATCCATGCTAGAGGTGCTATCATGGACTCCTCCAGTCTGTTGTGTCTCAGTGAGATCACGTTCAGGTTCGTGGTTTGATTGAAGACGCAGTCGGATATCTCTTCTATCAGGTTGTTCTCCAGATAAACCTCCTGAAAACAGATCAAATGAAGAGTATTTATACTGCGTTATTTATACACAATGGAGATGCACTGTTTTCTGCAGAGGCCCTTTGCTCCTCTAATAGACAGCAACACAAATGTAGCTCGCTGTAATTGGATGCTGTACTGGATGTTACTTAATGACAGGCTGTACTGGATGTGATGACAGGCTGTACTGGATGTTACTTAATGACAGGCTGTACTGGATGTGATGACAGGCTGTACTGGATGTTACTTAATGACAGGCTGTACTGGATGTGATGACAGGCTATACTGGATGTTATGTGATGACAGGCTGTACTGGATGTGATGTGATGACAGGCTGTACTGGATGTGATGTGATGACAGGCTGTACTGGATGTGATGACAGGCTGTACTGGATGTGATGACAGGCTGTACTGGATGTGATGACAGGCTGTACTGGATGTGATGACAGGCTGTACTGGATGTGATGTGATGACTGGATGTGATGTGATGACAGGCTGTAGTGGATGTGATGACAGGCTGTACTGGATGTGATGTGATGACAGGCTGTACTGGATGTGATGTGATGACAGGCTGTACTGGATGTGATGTGATGACAGGCTGTACTGGATGTTATGTGATGACAGGCTGTACTGGATGTTATGTGATGACAGGCTGTACTGGATGTGATGACAGGCTGTACTGGATGTGATGACAGGCTGTACTGGATGTGATGACAGGCTGTCCTGGATGTTATGTGATGACAGGCTGTACTGGATGTGATGTGATGACAGGCTGTAGTGGATGTGATGTGATGACAGGCTGTACTGGATGTGATGACAGGCTGTACTGGATGTGATGTGATGACAGGCTGTACTGGATGTGATGACAGGCTGTACTGGATGTGATGACAGGCTGTCCTGGATGTGATGACAGGCTGTACTGGATGTTATGTGATGACTGGATGTGATGTGATGACATGCTGTACTGGATGTGATGTGATGACAGGCTGTACTGGATGTGATGTGATGACAGGCTGTACTGGATGTGATGTGATGACAGGCTGTACTGGATGTGATGTGATGACAGGCTGTACTGGATGTGATGTGATGACAGGCTGTACTGGATGTGATGTGATGACAGGCTGTACTGGATGTGATGACAGGCTGTACTGGATGTGATGACAGGCTGTACTGGATGTGATGACAGGCTGTACTGGATGTGATGTGATGACAGGCTGTAGTGGATGTGATGTGATGACAGGCTGTAGTGTGATGTGATGACAGGCTGTACTGGATGTGATGTGATGACAGGCTGTACTGGATGTGATGTGATGACAGGCTGTACTGGATGTGATGTGATGACAGGCTGTACTGGATGTGATGTGATGACAGGCTGTACTGGATGTGATGACAGGCTGTACTGGATGTGATGACAGGCTGTCCTGGATGTTATGTGATGACAGGCTGTACTGGATGTGATGTGATGACAGGCTGTACTGGATGTGATGTGATGACAGGCTGTAGTGGATGTGATGTGATGACAGGCTGTAGTGGATGTGATGTGATGACAGGCTGTACTGGATGTTATGTGATGACAGGCTGTACTGGATGTGATGTGATGACAGGCTGTACTGGATGTGATGACAGGCTGTACTGGATGTGATGACAGGCTGTACTGGATGTTATGTGATGACTGGATGTGATGTGATGACAGGCTGTACTGGATGTTATGTGATGACAGGCTGTAGTGGATGTTATGTGATGACTGGATGTTATGTGATGACAGGCTGTACTGGATGTGATGTGATGACAGGCTGTACTGGATGTGATGTGATGACAGGCTGTACTGGATGTGATGTGATGACAGGCTGTACTGGATGTGATGTGATGACAGGCTGTACTGGATGTGATGTGATGACAGGCTGTACTGGATGTGATGTGATGACAGGCTGTACTGGATGTGATGTGATGACAGGCTGTACTGGATGTGATGTGATGACAGGCTGTACTGGATGTGATGACAGGCTGTACTGGATGTTATGTGATGACAGGCTGTACTGGATGTGATGACAGGCTGTCCTGGATGTTATGTGATGACAGGCTGTACTGGATGTGATGTGATGACAGGCTGTAGTGGATGTGGTGTGATGACAGGCTGTACTGGATGTTATGTGATGACAGGCTGTACTGGATGTGATGTGATGACAGGCTGTACTGGATGTGATGACAGGCTGTACTGGATGTGATGACAGGCTGTCCTGGATGTTATGTGATGACAGGCTGTCCTGGATGTTATGTGATGACAGGCTGTACTGGATGTTATGTGATGACTGGATGTGATGTGATGACAGGCTGTACTGGATGTGATGTGATGACAGGCTGTACTGGATGTGATGTGATGACAGGCTGTACTGGATGTGATGACAGGCTGTACTGGATGTGATGACAGGCTGTACTGGATGTGATGACAGGCTGTACTGGATGTGATGTGATGACTGGATGTGATGTGATGACAGGCTGTAGTGGATGTGATGTGATGACAGGCTGTACTGGATGTGATGTGATGACAGGCTGTAGTGGATGTGATGACAGGCTGTACTGGATGTGATGTGATGACAGGCTGTACTGGATGTGATGTGATGACAGGCTGTACTGGATGTGATGTGATGACAGGCTGTACTGGATGTGATGTGATGACAGGCTGTACTGGATGTGATGACAGGCTGTACTGGATGTGATGACAGGCTGTACTGGATGTGATGACAGGCTGTCCTGGATGTTATGTGATGACAGGCTGTACTGGATGTGATGTGATGACAGGCTGTAGTGGATGTGATGTGATGACAGGCTGTAGTGGATGTGATGTGATGACAGGCTGTACTGGATGTTATGTGATGACAGGCTGTACTGGATGTGATGTGATGACAGGCTGTACTGGATGTGATGACAGGCTGTACTGGATGTGATGACAGGCTGTCCTGGATGTTATGTGATGACAGGCTGTACTGGATGTTATGTGATGACTGGATGTGATGTGATGACAGGCTGTACTGGATGTTATGTGATGACAGGCTGTAGTGGATGTTATGTGATGACTGGATGTTATGTGATGACAGGCTGTACTGGATGTGATGTGATGACAGGCTGTACTGGATGTGATGTGATGACAGGCTGTACTGGATGTGATGTGATGACAGGCTGTACTGGATGTGATGTGATAGGCTGTACTGGATGTGATGTGATGACAGGCTGTACTGGATGTGATGTGATGACAGGCTGTACTGGATGTGATGTGATGACAGGCTGTACTGGATGTGATGACAGGCTGTACTGGATGTTATGTGATGACAGGCTGTACTGGATGTGATGACAGGCTGTCCTGGATGTTATGTGATGACTGGATGTTATGTGATGACAGGCTGTACTGGATGTTATGTGATGACTGGATGTTATGTGATGACAGGCTGTACTGGATGTGATGTGATGACAGGCTGTACTGGATGTGATGTGATGACAGGCTGTACTGGATGTGATGTGATGACAGGCTGTACTGGATGTGATGTGATGACAGGCTGTACTGGATGTGATGACAGGCTGTACTGGATGTTATGTGATGACAGGCTGTACTGGATGTGATGACAGGCTGTCCTGGATGTTATGTGATGACAGGCTGTACTGGATGTTATGTGATGACAGGCTGTAGTGGATGTTATGTGATGACTGGATGTGATGTGATGACAGGCTGTACTGGATGTGATGTGATGACAGGCTGTACTGGATGTGATGTGATGACAGGCTGTACTGGATGTTATGTGATGACAGGCTGTACTGGATGTGATGACAGGCTGTACTGGATGTTATGTGATGACTGGATGTTATGTGATGTGATGACAGGCTGTACTGGATGTGATGTGATGACAGGCTGTACTGGATGTTATGTGATGACAGGCTGTACTGGATGTGATGTGATGACAGGCTGTAGTGGATGTGATGTGATGACAGGCTGTACTGGATGTGATGTGAAGCAGAGCTGAAGTCTTTAACCAATGAGAGTGGTGGATAAGGCTTATCAAGAAAAAGGCTCTAGTTGTTTCACTGTGTTTCGTTGAAATGTACAGATGTTTATTGTCCACTTATCAGTGAAAATATACACTGTGTTTATGACACATTTATTCTTATAAAGATTAAGAAATGCATCTCTATAGCTTATACAATATTTAATGTATTTATATATTATTATTTATTATTATTTATTATATTATTTATATATTATATTATTTATATATATATAAACTCAGGGGGGAAAAGAAACGTCCTCTCACTGTCAACTGCGTTTATTTTCAGCAAACTTAACATGTGTAAATATTTGTTTGAACGTAACAAGATTCAACAACTGAGACATAAACTGAACAAGTTCCACAGACATGTGACTAACAGAAATGAAATAATGTGTCCCTGAACAAAGGGGGGGTAAAAATCAAAAGTAACAGTCAGTATCTGATGTGGCCACCAGCTGCATTAACTACTGCAGTGCATCTCCTTCTCATGGACTGCACCACATTTGCCAGTTCTTGCTGTGAGATGTTACCCCACTCTTCCACCAAGGCACCTGCAAGTTCCCGGACATTTCTGGGGGGAATGGCCCTAGCCCTCCCCCTCCGATCCAACAGGTCCTAGATGTGCTCAATGGGATTGAGATCCGGGCTCTTCGCTGGCCATGGCAGAACACGGACATTCCTGTGTTGCAGGAAATCATGCACAGAACGAGCAATATGGCTGGTGGCATTGTCATGCTGGAGGGTCATGTCAGGATGAGCCTGCAGGAAGGGTACCACATGAGGGAGGAGGATGTCTCCCTTTAATGCACAGCGTTGAGATTGCCTGCAATGACAACAAGCTCAGTCCGATGATGCTGTGACACACCGCCCCAGACCATGACGGACCCTCCACCTCCAAATCGATCCCGCTCCAGAGTACAGGCCTCGGTGTAACGCTCATTCCTTCGACGATAAACGCGTATCCGACCATCACCCACGGTGAGACAAAACCGCGACTCGTCAGTGAAGAGCACTTTTTGCAAGTCCTGTCTGGTCCAGCGACGGTGGATTTGTGCCCATAGGCGACGTTGCTGTCGGTGATGTCTGGTGAGGACCTGCCTTACAACAGGCCTACAAGCCCTCAGTCCAGCCTCTCTCAGCCTATTGCGGACAGTCTGAGCACTGATGGAGGGATTGTGCCGTTCCTGGTGTAACTCGGGCAGTTGTTGTTGCCATCCTGTACCTGTCCGCAGGTGTGATGTTAGGATGTACCGATCCTGTGCAGGTGTTGTTACACGCGGTCTGCCACTGCGAGGACGATCAGCTGTCCGTCCTGTCTCCCTGTAGCGCTGTCTTAGGCGTCTCACAGTACGGACATTGCAATTTATTGCCCTGGCCACATCTGCAGTCCTCATGCCTCCTTGCAGCATGCCTAAGGCACGTACACACAGATGAGCAGGGACCCTGGGCATCTTTCTTTAGGTTTTTTTCCCGGAGTCAGTAGAAAGGCCTCTTTAGTGTCCTAAGTTTTCATAACTGTGACCTTAATTGCCTACTGTTTGTAAGTGTCTTAACGACCGTTCCACAGGTGCATGTTCATTACTTGTTTATGGTTCATTGAACAGGCATGGGAAACAGTGTTTAAACCCTTTACAATGAAGATCTGTGAAGTTATTTGGAGTTTTACGAATTATCTTTGAAAGACAATGTCCTGAAAAAGAGACGTTTCTTTTTTTGCTGAGTTTATATATGAATATGTATATAAACATTTTCTTTATAAAGTATAATTTGTTGTTATTGTCCCCCACTACAACAAACAGATCCTTAAATACATGTGATTTTGTCCTTGAAACATTTAATTGAAATACTTTATAATTCCATGTATTCCTATGGAGGACTGCTCCTACAAGGGAGGGCCAATATGGCCGACCGGTGGCGTCAAAGCCTCTCCATGGCCTCAGTAATCCAGGGTTTATATACATCTTTGGATAAAACGGATAAATCTCACCAGTAGAGATGGAGGCAGGCCCTGCGGGACGGTCCTGAAGTGGTTTCTGCCCAGACGGAGGTAGGAGAGCTGGGAGAGGGGACTGAAAGCTTGATGATCCACGTTCCCTTCGTTCAGGACATTTCCCTCCAACTCCAAGATCAACAGGCTACTCAGACCTTTCAGAAATTACACAGCAGTGAAAACATTTTCCTATAAAAGTCTCCCTGTGCTGGTTATAGTTCCACTAACAAATATTTACATTTGTGCAGTTGAAACTTATTTTTTTTTGATTGAAGCATTTCAGTTTTACAAATATTATTTCCTGAAATGGACCAAAAAGTACTTTGAAAATGTTTGTCCCGTAACTAGTAACATGTAGATTTGTTGTTTTGTTTGGTTACCTTGGAAGCTATTCTCCTCGATGCCTTTGAGGTGGTTCTCGTTGATCTTGAGTTCCTGTAGTGTTGATGGGAGATCTGTTGGAACCAGCTCCAGGAGGTTGTTGTCCAGGAACAGGCGGCTCAGGAACTTCAGGCCCTGACCAACAATCATTAACAACAATAAACAACGTGTGTCTTTGGGCTATTTAACAATTCTAACCAATGGAAAATATTTCTCTATCCCTGTTCCCCTGTGGTTTCTCTATCCCTGTTCCCCTGAGGGTTCTCTATCCCTGTTCCCCTGATGTTTCTCTATCCCTGTTCCCCCGAGGGTTCTCTATCCCTGTTCCCCTGAGGGTTCTCTATCCCTGTTCCCCTGTGGTTTCTCTATCCCTGTTCCCCTGAGGTTTCTCTTGACTAAGGACCATGGAATGTTGTTTTTAAAGACCTGTGCAGGTTTGTGTCAGAGCAGGGTGAATGGGGGTGATGCTAGCTCAACAGGCCTCCTTCCTTTAAAGCCTGCACGGCTTAAGAGTTTAGACTGTTTCATTGTGCAAACTAATTGGCAGACTGGCTCCAAGAGTAATGCTACAGTTTAAATTAGCTTATGTTGGTTTAAAACGGGTAGAAGTGAGATTTTGGCGTCTGTTGTGCCTCGCAAAGTTAAAATCATATATCTATACTGCTGATGTCCATCGAAGTGTTTTGAGATCCAAGAGTGAATGTAATGTGATTGTGGATATTCTCCAATATTCCAAGAGCGAATGTAATGTGATTGTGGATATTCTCCAATATTCCAAGAGTGAATGTAATGTGATTGTGGATATTCTCCAATATTCCAAGAGCGAATGTAATGTGATTGTGGATATTCTCCAATATTCCAAGAGTGAATGTAATGTGATTGTGGATATTCTCCAATATTTCAAGAGTGAATGTAATGTGATTGTGGATATTCTCCAAAGTGTAATTGTAGTAATTAACGGAGGATGGTTGAAGTGGCCATCACTAAAGAGATGGTTTCTCTATAGACAAATGTGTCATGGACTCCAGACCCAACTAACCAGGCTCTAATTTTCACTTATCAGACAATATCTGCTATCTAACCTGTGTTCTCTCATCACTGTAGTATTGTGTTCGGGCCTAGTCAGGACTCTAGCATGATAGACCGCTGTTTGTTCTGGGAAATGTACAAGATGGATTTAAATATTGACTGTTTAAAACGTAGACTTTATTTTGACCAGAGAGAGTGAGTCAAATGTCCCCCTTCTCGTCCCCCACCATGTTGACATGCTTCTGTTTGTTCACATATTCATCAGTTTATATCTGCTTAGACTGTTCCCACACGGTTCATATTTCATTGGTTGGACAGGCTCATTGGAAACAGACTCCTTATTTTGAAAGCGTGTGGGGCAATGGCCGCAGAGAAACAGACTCCTTATTTTGAAGGAGTATAGGTGCGATGCCAGCAGAGAGGCGGGCTCTTATTTCAAAGGAGAGACTCTTACTTTGAAGGCACGTGGGGCAATACCAGAAGTCACCAACTTGTTCTTGCTCAGGTTAATCCACTCCAGGTTGGGGATGCCATTGAACGCCCCCATTGGAATGGTTGTGATGGCGTTACCTGCCGGTAAGTTAAGAGACATATTAATCTGAGGAATAACATGAATATCGTCCGTGCTAGGGATAGTATTTTCACCTCGATCATTAAGCCTGGACTCCATAGCCTGGTGTTATAGTGTTGTTAAATACTAGTGTTCAGAATGACTGGACTCCATAGCCTGGTGTTATAGTGTTGTTAAATACTAGTGTTCAGAATGACTGGACTCCATAGCCTGGTGTTATAGTGTTGTTAAATACTAGTGTTCAGAATGACTGGACTCCATAGCCTGGTATTATAGTGTTGTTAAATACTAGTATTCAGAATGACTGGACTCCATAGCCTGGTGTTATAGTGTTGTTAAAACTAGTGTTCAGAATGACTGGACTCCATAGCCTGGTGTTATAGTGTTGTTAAATACTAGTGTTCAGAATGACTGGACTCCATAGCCTGGTGTTATAGTGTTGTTAAATACTAGTGTTCAGAATGACTGGACTCCATAGCCTGGTGTTATAGTGTTGTTAAATACTAGTGTTCAGAATGACTGGACTCCATAGCCTGGTGTTATAGTGTTGTTAAATACTAGTGTTCAGAATGACTGGACTCCATAGCCTGGTGTTATAGTGTTGTTAAATACTAGTGTTCAGAATGACTGGACTCCATAGCCTGGTGTTATAGTGTTGTTAAATACTAGTGTTCAGAATGACTGGACTCCATAGCCTGGTGTTATAGTGTTGTTAAATACTAGTGTTCAGAATGACTAGACTCCATAGCCTGGTGTTATAGTGTTGTTAAATACAAGTGTTCAGAATGACTGGACTCCATAGCCTGGTGTTATAGTGTTGTTAAATACTAGTGTTCAGAATGACTGGACTCCATAGCCTGGTGTTATAGTGTTGTTAAACACTAGTGTTCAGAATGACTAGACTCCATAGCCTGGTGGTATAGTGTTGTTAAATACTAGTGTTCAGAATGACTGGACTCCATAGCCTGGTGTTATAGTGTTGTTAAACACTAGTGTTCAGAATGACTGGACTCCATAGCCTGGTGTTATAGTGTTGTTAAATACTAGTGTTCAGAATGACTGGACTCCATAGCCTGGTGTTATAGTGTTGTTAAATACTAGTGTTCAGAATGACTGGACTCCATAGCCTGGTGTTATAGTGTTGTTAAACACTAGTGTTCAGAATGACTAGACTCCATAGCCTGGTGTTATAGTGTTGTTAAATACTAGTGTTCAGAATGACTGGACTCCATAGCCTGGTGTTATAGTGTTGTTAAATACTAGTGTTCAGAATGACTGGACTCCATAGACTGGTGTTATAGTGTTGTTAAAAACTAGTGTTCAGAATGACTGGACTCCATAGCCTGGTGTTATAGTGTTGTTAAATACTAGTGTTCAGAATGACTGGACTCCATAGCCTGGTGTTATAGTGTTGTTAAATACTAGTGTTCAGAATGACTGGACTCCATAGCCTGGTGTTATAGTGTTGTTAAAAACTAGTGTTCAGAATGACTGGACTCCATAGCCTGGTGTTATAGTGTTGTTAAATACTAGTGTTCAGAATGACTGGACTCCATAGCCTGGTGTTATAGTGTTGTTAAATACTAGTGTTCAGAATGGCTCTGTTGTACTTTCCATGACGACGTGTCCTGCAAGTCAAGACATGGTCCAAAAGCTCTCATAGTTCTAGTACGTACCATAATTATGCCAAGCCTCCATAATTGCAGTATATAAACCAACAAGCATGGGAAACTAATAAATCTATCCTCCAGTATTTATTTATTTTCTTCTTTAGTTTCTACTCCTATTAACTTTAGTCTCTGTGACCACATTAGGAATTACCATCACAACGACTAAACAAAAACACTACTCACTTCTCAGTAGAAGTCGCTGCATAGGGATTGGTTTTTGTGTTTTGGGTGATTTGTGAGTGAAATTTTTGGTTTAGTGTCTTAACACGTTATATGATGGTGTGTTGTCTACCTTATGCAGCACACACGCACACACACAGCTGCCTTAAAGGAAAATTCCAACCAAATAACTATCGTTTGGTATTTGTTTCATTAGTAAATTGTTGATTTAGTCCCAAGATGTTTTGCATGCCAGAAATCATATTTTCAAGATATGTAACTTTCAAAGTACAGAAATACAGCCGGTAAAACGCAGCATCATATGATGCCGGCTGTATTTCTGTACTTTGAAAGTTACATATCTTGAAAACATATTGGAACTATATCAACAATTTACTAATTAAACATATACCAAATGATCGTTTTTTTGGGTTGGAGTTTTCCTTAAACTTCCTTCACTTCCTTAACTTCCTTAAACATCCTTAACTTCCTTAAACTTACCCTCCAGGCTCAGAGACTTGAGTTCAGGGATGTTCAGGGGGGGGAAGTTGGTCAGCTGGGCGTTCTCACACGTCACGATGACATCAGAGATATCACAACCTAACGGGAGGGTGTTCCCAGGTCTGCGTACCACCCCTCCCCAATCCTCTCCTCCATCCTCCTCTTGTTCCTCAGTGGGCTCGGCTAGGGGAGGTGTAAGGAGGTCCTCTTCGGTCGGCTCCTCTGGAAAAATCTGGAAAACATCTCCTCTCAACAGCCACTCCACGTCTTCCTCCTCCTGCTCCCTCTCCTCTTCTTCCTCCTCTAGCTCCCTGAGTTTCTCCTTCAGGTCATCCTCGTGTCTCCTCCTCTCCTTCTCCAGCTTCCTTTCCTGCTCTTTCATGGCCACCTCTGCCTCCTCCTGCCTCTTCTCTGCCTCCTCCTTCTCCATCTGCAGCCGCTCTTCCTCGCGCCTCCTCTCATCCTGCAGCCTCCTCTCATCCTGCAGCCTCCTCTCCTCCTGCAGTCTCCTCTCCTCCTGCAGACTCCTCTGTTTCTCAGCCTCCTCCTTCTTCTGTTTCTTCCTCCTCTTTTTCTCGGCGTCCTTCTTGAGAAGACGTGCCTCCTCCTCCCTGTGCTCCTCCTCCTCTCTCTTCAAGAGGAGTTCGATCTCGGCCTGGGAGCGGGGCACGGCGGGGTCAAGGTCAGGGTTCACAGGGTCGTTGGGAACTGGGGAATTGCCAGAGAAGTCAGTGACGTCACCACGGGCTGTTGGCCCAGCCAACCAGAACCGCAGAGTGTTAGGGAAAGAGGAGAGAGGGAGAGGTGAGGGATGGAGGGAGAGAGGATGGAGGGGCGAGGGATGGAGGGAGAGAGAATGGGATGGAGGGAGAGAGGATGGGATGGAGGGAGAGAGGATGGGATGGAGGGAGAGAGGCGAGGGATGGAGGGAGAGAGGCGAGGGATGGAGAAAGAGGCGAGGGATGGAGAAAGAGGCGAGGGATGGATGGGGAGAGGATGGGATGGAGGGAGAGGGGCGAGGGATGGAGAAAGAGGCGAGGGATGGAGAAAGAGGCGAGGGATGGATGGGGAGAGGATGGGATGGAGGGAGAGGGGCGAGGGATGGAGAAAGAGGCGAGGGATGGATGAGGAGAGGATGGGATGGAGAAAGAGGCGAGGGATGGGATGGGATGGAGAGAGAGGCGAGGGATGGGATGGAGGGAGAGGCAGGGGATGGAGGGAGAGGCAGAGGATGGAATGGAGAGAGAGAGGTGAGGGAGAGGCAAGGGATGGAGAGAGAGGCGAGGGAGAGGCAAGGGATGGAGAGAGAGGCGAGGCAGGGAGGGATAGATCCAGGAGAGAGGGATAGAATGGTGGAGGCATATTCATGTTACTACGATAGTTAAGATAGTACTACGATAGTGAAGATTAGTACTACGGTAGTGAAGATTAGTACTACGGTAGTGAAGATTAGTACTACGGTAGTGAAGATTAGTACTACGGTAGTGAAGATTAGTACTACGGTAGTGAAGATTAGTACTACGGTAGTGAAGATTAGTACTACGGTAGTGAAGATTAGTACTACGGTAGTGAAGATTAGTACTACGGTAGTTAAGATTAGTACTACGGTAGTTAAGATTAGTACTACGGTAGTTAAGATTAGTACTACGGTAGTGAAGATTAGTACTACGGTAGTGAAGATTAGTACTACGGTAGTGAAGATTAGTACTACGGTAGTGAAGATTAGTACTACGGTAGTGAAGATTAGTACTACGGTAGTGAAGATTAGTACTACGGTAGTGAAGATTAGTACTACGGTAGTGAAGATTAGTACTACGGTAGTGAAGATTAGTACTACGGTAGTGAAGATTAGTACTACGGTAGTGAAGATTAGTACTACGGTAGTGAAGATTAGTACTACGGTAGTGAAGATTAGTACTACGGTAGTGAAGATTAGTACTACGGTAGTGAAGATTAGTACTACGGTAGTGAAGATTAGTACTACGGTAGTGAAGATTAGTACTACGGTAGTGAAGATAGTACTACGGTAGTTAAGATAGTACTACGGTAGTTAAGATAGTACTACGGTAGTTAAGATAGTACTACGGTAGTTAAGATTAGTACTACGGTAGTTAAGATTAGTTAAGATTAGTACTACGGTAGTTAAGATTAGTACTACGGTAGTTAAGATTAGTACTACGGTAGTTAAGATTAGTACTACGGTAGTTAAGATTAGTTAAGATTAGTACTACGGTAGTTAAGATTAGTACTACGGTAGTTAAGATAGTACTACGGTAGTTAAGATTAGTACTACGGTAGTTAAGATTAGTACTACGGTAGTTAAGATTAGTACTACGGTAGTTAAGATTAGTACTACGGTAGTTAAGATTAGTTCAGAGTACTACGGTAGTTAAGATTAGTACTACGGTAGTTAAGATTAGTACTACGGTAGTTAAGATAGTACTACAGTAGTTAAGATTAGTACTACGGTAGTTAAGATAGTACTACAGTAGTTAAGATTAGTACTACGGTAGTTAAGATTAGTACTACGGTAGTTAAGATTAGTACTACGGTATTTAAGATTAGTACTACGGTATTTAAGATTAGTACTACGGTAGTTAAGATTAGTACTACGGTAGTTAAGATCAGTGAAGATGGCCAGTGAAACACCACAATAACAATATAAACAACAACACCTACCTGTATCCATGCAGACAGGACAGCACTCCCCAGTGGGAGTGTAGGAGTAGTGACATCGTAGGTGGGGACAAATGATCTCGTCACAGACCACCTCCCCTCCACTACACAGACAGGTAACACATGGCTTGGGGGACCAGACGGCTTTCTCAAACATGGTGATGCCCTGGTACACACACTGGCCCTTTTTACCTGGACGGAGAGACGGGAGAAGAGGGGTTGATATCGTAGGGACAAACGTACATTCTGTGATCAGATATCAAATGATTGTGGCTGGAGTTTTTCCTAGTTGCAGCCTGACCTGGTCTAGGAGTCAGACCTCATTGACTTGTACTGTGATCCAATACAACAGGGTTTCTCAACTGGCTGTGATTTTGTTATTTATTTCCGGACAGAAAAACAAAATGTAAGAAATATATACTGAACAAAAATATAAATGCAACAATTTCAAAGATTTTACTGAGTTACAGTTCATATAAGGAAATCTGACAATTTAAATAAAGAGTCATACTGACTAATAGACCATACTGACTAACAGACCATACTGACTAACAGACCATACTGACTATTAGACCATACTGACTAATAGACCATACTGACTAACAGACCATACTGACTAACAGACCATACTGACTATTAGACCATACTGACTAACAGACCATACTGACTATTAGACCATACTGACTAATAGACCATACTGACTAACAGACCATACTGACTATTAGACCATACTGACTATTAGACCATACTGACTAACAGACCATACTGACTAACAGACCATACTGACTAATAGACCATACTGACTAACAGACCATACTGACTAACAGACCATACTGACTAACAGACCATACTGACTATTAGACCATACTGACTATTAGACCATACTGACTAACAGACCATACTGACTAACAGACCATACTGACTAATAGACCATACTGACTAATAGACCATACTGACTAATAGACCATACTGACTAATAGACCATACTGACTAATAGACCATACTGACTAATAGACCATACTGACTAATAGACCATACTGACTAACAGACCATACTGACTAACAGACCATACTGACCATACTGACTAATAGACCATACTGACTAATAGACCATACTGACCATACTGACTAATAGACCATACTGACTAATAGACCATACTGACTATCAGACCATACTGACTAATAGACCATACTGACTATCAGACCATACTGACTAATAGACCATACTGACTAATAGACCATACTGACTAATAGACCATACTGACTAATAGACCATACTGACTAATAGACCATACTGACTAATAGACCATACTGACTAATAGACCATACTGACTAACAGACCATACTGACTAACAGACCATACTGACTAACAGACCATACTGACTAACAGACCATACTGACTAACAGACCATACTGACTATTAGACCATACTGACCATACTGACTAACAGACCATACTGACTAATAGACCATACTGACTAATAGACCGTACTGACGAATAGACCATACTGACGAATAGACCATACTGACTAACAGACCATACTGACTATCAGACCATACTGACTATCAGACCATACTGACTAACAGACCATACTGACTAATAGACCATACTGACTAATAGACCATACTGACTAATAGACCATACTGACTAATAGACCATACTGACTATTAGACCATACTGACTAACAGACCATACTGACTAATAGACCATACTGACTAATAGACCATACTGACTAATAGACCATACTGACTATTAGACCATACTGACTAATAGACCATACTGACTAATAGACCATACTGACTATTAGACCATACTGACTAATAGACCATACTGACTAATAGACCATACTGACTATTAGACCATACTGACTAATAGACCATACTGACTAATAGACCATACTGACTATTAGACCATACTGACCATACTGACTAACAGACCATACTGACTAACAGACCATACTGACTAATAGACCATACTGACTAATAGACCGTACTGACTAATAGACCATACTGACGAATAGACCATACTGACTAACAGACCATACTGACTATCAGACCATACTGACTATCAGACCATACTGACTAACAGACCATACTGACTAATAGACCATACTGACTAATAGACCATACTGACTAATAGACCATACTGACTAATAGACCATACTGACTATTAGACCATACTGACTAATAGACCATACTGACTAATAGACCATACTGACTATTAGACCATACTGACTAATAGACCATACTGACTAACAGACCATACTGACTAATAGACCATACTGACTATTAGACCATACTGACTATTAGACCATACTGACTAATAGACCATACTGACTATTAGACCATACTGACTAATAGACCATACTGACTAATAGACCATACTGACTATTAGACCATACTGACTAATAGACCATACTGACTAACAGACCATACTGACTAATAGACCATACTGACTAATAGACCATACTGACTATTAGACCATACTGACTAACAGACCATACTGACTAATAGACCATACTGACTAATAGACCATACTGACTAATAGACCATACTGACTAATAGACCATACTGACTAATAGACCATACTGACTAACAGACCATACTGACTAATAGACCATACTGACTAATAGACCATACTGACTAACAGACCATACTGACTAATAGACCATACTGACTAACAGACCATACTGACTAACAGACCATACTGACTAATAGACCATACTGACTAACAGACCATACTGACTAATAGACCATACTGACTAACAGACCATACTGAGGTAAAATCTTCAGTATGTGGAGGATGAGGGCTGCAGTAGATATCTCAGATAGGGGGGAGTGAGGCCTAAGAGGGTTTTATAAATAAGCATCAACCAGTGGGTCTTGCGACGGGTATACAGAGATGACCAGTTTACAGAGGAGTATAGAGTGCAGTGATGTGTCCTATAAGGAGCATTGGTGGTAAATCTGATGGCTGAATGGTAAAGAACATCTAGCCGCTCGAGAGCACCCCTTACCTGCCGATCTATAAATTATGTCTCCGTAATCTAGCATGGGTAGGATGGTCATCTGAATTAGCGTTAAATCAAATCAAAGTTTATTTGTCACGTGCGCCGAATACAACAGGTGTAGACCTTACAGTGAAATGCTTACTTACAGGCTCTAACCAATAATGCAAAGGTACGTTTGGCAGCTGGGGTGAAAGAGGAGCGATTACGATAGAGGAAACCAAGTCTAGATTTAACTTTAGCCTGCAGCTTTGATATGTGCTGAGAGAAGGATAGTGTACCGTCTAGCCATACTCCCAAGTACTTGTATGAGGTGACTACCTCAATCTCTAAACCCTCAGAGGTAGTAATCACACCGGTGGGGAGAGGGGCATTCTTCTTACCAAACCACTTTACCTTTGTTTTGGAGGTGTTCAGAACAAGGTTAAGGGTAGAGAAAGCTTGTTGGACACTAAGAAACCTTTGTTGCAGAGCGTTTAACATAACATCTGGGGAGGGGCCAGCTGAGTATAAGACTGTATCATCTGCATATAAATGGATGAGGGAGCTTCCTCCTGCCTGAGAAGAACGTGGGGCATTCCCTACTAAGCTCGTACAGTACATTGTTCCCTTTTGTTGAAGACATCTGCTGCCTGATTCAGTTCAGTAACTGTACAAATACACCAACCGTAATCAAACTGCTTAATTCATTGTTTGATTATATAGAAAATAAAAGGACTGTGAGCATAACATCTGGTACAGCAGAGAGGGGGGAGACAGAAATGGAGGGAGAGAGAGAGGGATTGAGAGAGAGGCGTGGTGGTGGACTAACCTGGGATAACATTGTAGTTAGACTGTCTCTCGTCAACACTCTTGTACGACTCAATGAATATAGACCCTCTGTCTCCTCCTTCGTTGGGTGGAAGACTCCCCAGCCTCGTCAGACCCAGGGGGGGTTTCGACCTCTGATTGTTCCCCTTGGCTCTCCCTTTCCCGGGCCCTCCTGCCTTCCTCCTCTTTCCCCGTCCTAGTCCTACTCCCTGGAGCTGGTTGTGCTCTGCGCCCCCTGGCCCTCTCCTCCTCCCGTTGCCCTGGCCTGCCAGCCCTCTTTGGTCCTGGGCCCCAGCTCCAGCCACCTCCAGATACAGGTAGGCCAGGAGAGACACAGAGAGGAGAACCCAGTGGTCCATAGCAGAACAGGAGTCTGTGTGTTACGCTGGAACAAGACAAAGAGGGGTTTTAGATACTGGTAAAGCCCTTGATATAGAGAGCTGTGAGACACTAGGTCCAAAATGGCACCCTATATAGTGCACTACTTTTTTTTACCTGGGGTTCTATATAACATGTAGCATGTCAAAGGTAGTGCACTATATTGGGAAAAGGGTGCTATGTAGGATACGGACATAATATGTAGTTTCTACATGCTCTAGCGTAGTAATAACAAGCCTCTGGTCTATAGTCCGAGTCAGACAGTAGACGGATTAGGCCAGGCACAAACCTCTCTCTGTCACCAGGGCTGTAATTCTGTAATGCTTACCTTTCACAGCTTTGTGAAGAGACTCCTTTAAATATGTGATGCAGCACATTTAGGATTTAGACTGAATAATGTTAAGTGTGTTGATTGACAAAGACGATGGCATGTTCACCCAGACAACAGCTGTTAATACAGGATCTACATCCATCCTGTCACCTAGACAACAGCTGTTAATACAGGATCTACATCCATTCTGTCACCTAGACAACAGCTGTTAATACAGGATTTACATCCATTCTGTCACCTAGACAACAGCTGTTAATACAGGATTTACATCCATTCTGTCACCTAGACAACAGCTGTTAATACAGGATCTACATCCATCCTGTCACCTAGACAACAGCTGTTAATACAGGATCTACATCCATCCTGTCACCTAGACAACAGCTGTTAATACAGGATCTACATCCATCCTGTCACCTAGACAACAGCTGTTAATACAGGATCTACATCCATCCTGTCACCTAGACAACAGCTGTTAATACAGGATCTACATCCATCCTGTCACCTAGACAACAGCTGTTAATACAGGATTTACATCCATTCTGTCACCTAGACAACAGCTGTTAATACAGGATCTACATCCATTCTGTCACCTAGACAACAGCTGTTAATACAGGATCTACATCCATCCTGTCACCTAGACAACAGCTGTTAATACAGGATCTACATCCATCCTGTCACCTAGACAACAGCTGTTAATACAGGATCTACATCCATCCTGTCACCTAGACAACAGCTGTTAATACAGGATCTACATCCATTCTGTCACCTAGACAACAGCTGTTAATACAGGATTTACATCCATTCTGTCACCTAGACAACAGCTGTTAATACAGGATTTACATCCATTCTGTCACCTAGACAACAGCTGTTAATACAGGATCTACATCCATCCTGTCACCTAGACAACAGCTGTTAATACAGGATCTACATCCATCCTGTCACCTAGACAACAGCTGTTAATACAGGATCTACATCCATCCTGTCACCTAGACAACAGCTGTTAATACAGGATCTACATCCATCCTGTCACCTAGACAACAGCTGTTAATACAGGATCTACATCCATCCTGTCACCTAGACAACAGCTGTTAATACAGGATTTACATCCATTCTGTCACCTAGACAACAGCTGTTAATACAGGATCTACATCCATTCTGTCACCTAGACAACAGCTGTTAATACAGGATCTACATCCATCCTGTCACCTAGACAACAGCTGTTAATACAGGATCTACATCCATCCTGTCACCTAGACAACAGCTGTTAATACAGGATCTACATCCATTCTGTCACCTAGACAACAGCTGTTAATACAGGATCTACATCCATTCTGTCACCTAGACAACAGCTGTTAATACAGGATTTACATCCATTCTGTCACCTAGACAACAGCTGTTAATACAGGATCTACATCCATCCTGTCACCTAGACAACAGCTGTTAATACAGGATTTACATCCATTCTGTCACCTAGACAACAGCTGTTAATACAGGATTTACATCCATTCTGTCACCTAGACAACAGCTGTTAATACAGGATCTACATCCATCCTGTCACCTAGACAACAGCTGTTAATACAGGATCTACATCCATTCTGTCACCTAGACAACAGCTGTTAATACAGGATTTACATCCATTCTGTCACCTAGACAACAGCTGTTAATACAGGATTTACATCCATTCTGTCACCTAGACAACAGCTGTTAATACAGGATCTACATCCATCCTGTCACCTAGACAACAGCTGTTAATACAGGATCTACATCCATCCTGTCACCTAGACAACAGCTGTTAATACAGGATCTACATCCATCCTGTCACCTAGACAACAGCTGTTAATACAGGATCTACATCCATCCTGTCACCTAGACAACAGCTGTTAATACAGGATCTACATCCATCCTGTCACCTAGACAACAGCTGTTAATACAGGATTTACATCCATTCTGTCACCTAGACAACAGCTGTTAATACAGGATCTACATCCATTCTGTCACCTAGACAACAGCTGTTAATACAGGATCTACATCCATCCTGTCACCTAGACAACAGCTGTTAATACAGGATCTACATCCATCCTGTCACCTAGACAACAGCTGTTAACAGGATCTACATCCATTCTGTCACCTAGACAACAGCTGTTAATACAGGATCTACATCCATTCTGTC
This sequence comes from Salvelinus alpinus, assembly GCF_045679555.1. Lineage (NCBI taxonomy): Eukaryota > Metazoa > Chordata > Actinopteri > Salmoniformes > Salmonidae > Salvelinus > Salvelinus alpinus. The sequence continues at coordinate 61,612,367 of NC_092097.1, forward strand.
ACCTAGACAACAGCTGTTAATACAGGATTTACATCCATTCTGTCACCTAGACAACAGCTGTTAATACAGGATCTACATCCATCCTGTCACCTAGACAACAGCTGTTAATACAGGATTTACATCCATTCTGTCACCTAGACAACAGCTGTTAATACAGGATTTACATCCATTCTGTCACCTAGACAACAGCTGTTAATACAGGATCTACATCCATCCTGTCACCTAGACAACAGCTGTTAATACAGGATTTACATCCATTCTGTCACCTAGACAACAGCTGTTAATACAGGATCTACATCCATTCTGTCACCTAGACAACAGCTGTTAATACAGGATCTACATCCATCCTGTCACCTAGACAACAGCTGTTAATACAGGATTTACATCCATCCTGTCACCTAGACAACAGCTGTTAATACAGGATTTACATCCATCCTGTCACCTAGACAACAGCTGTTAATACAGGATCTACATCCATCCTGTCACCTAGACAACAGCTGTTAATACAGGATCTACATCCACCCTGTCACCTAGACAACAGCTGTTAATACAGGATCTACATCCATCCTGTCACCTAGACAACAGCTGTTAATACAGGATTTACATCCATCCTGTCACCTAGACAACTGTTAATACAGGATCTACATCCATCCTGTCACCTAGACAACAGCTGTTAATACAGGATCTACATCCATCCTGTCACCTAGACAACAGCTGTTAATACAGGATCTACATCCATTCTGTCACCTAGACAACAGCTGTTAATACAGGATCTACATCCATCCTGTCACCTAGACAACAGCTGTTATACAGGAGAATCAGACTTGTTTAGGATTGGTCTTTAGGCAGAGGAGAATCAGACTTGTTTAGGATTGGTCTTTAGGTAGAGGAGAATCAGACTTGTTTAGGATTGGTCTTTAGGTAGAGGAGAATCAGACTTGTTTAGGATTGGTCTTTAGGTAGAGGAGAATCAGACTTGTTAAGGATTGGTCTTTAGGTAGAGGAGAATCAGACTTGTTTAGGATTGGTCTTTAGGTAGAGGAGAATCAGACTTGTTAAGGATTGGTCTTTAGGCAGAGGAGAATCAGACTTGTTAAGGATTGGTCTTTAGGCAGAGGAGAATCAGACTTGTTTAGGATTGGTCTTTAGGTAGAGGAGAATCAGACTTGTTTAGGATTGGTCTTTAGGTAGAGGAGAATCAGACTTGTTTAGGATTGGTCTTTAGGTAGAGGAGAATCAGACTTGTTAAGGATTGGTCTTTAGGCAGAGGAGAATCAGACTTGTTTAGGATTGGTCTTTAGGTAGAGGAGAATCAGACTTGTTTAGGATTGGTCTTTAGGTAGAGGAGAATCAGACTTGTTTAGGATTGGTCTTTAGGTAGAGGAGAATCAGACTTGTTTAGGATTGGTCTTTAGGCAGAGGACAATCAGACTTGTTTAGGATTGGTCTTTAGGTAGAGGAGAATCAGACTTGTTAAGGATTGGTCTTCATTTCCTCCAGACTACAGGTAGGAAACTAGTTCATATTGTAAACAGATTCTGTAATATCTCAACTCTGTCCCCAACCTTCTAGGTCTAGGACCATCCTGCAGATTGGTGGTGTGTGTATGTGGGTGGAGCAGGAAGTGTGTGAACATGCTGAAGGATGTCTTCACTCTTATCCCAAGAGAGAGAGACAGAGAGAGACAGAGAGAGAGAATGTCTCTACTGAGCCTCAGGCAGCCAGTCACTTTTATCCCAACAGACAGAGAGAGAGAGCATGTCTGTACTAGTGCACTACTTTTGACCAGGGCACTATTTGTATTTTTATATTTTGTATTTATTATTGATCTCCATTAGTTCCTGCCAAGGCGGCAGCTACTCTTTCTGGGGTTTATTATGGATCCCCATTAGTTCCTGCCAAGGCAGCAGCTACTCTTCCTGGGGTTTATTATGGATCCCCATTAGTTCCTGCCAAGGCAGTAGCTACTCTTCCTGGGGTTTATTATGGATCCCCATTAGTTCCTGCCAAGGCAGCAGCTACTCTTCCTGGGGTTTATTATGTATCCCCATTTAGTTCCTGCCAAGGCAGCAGCTACTCTTCCTGGGGTTTATTATGGATCCCCATTAGTTCCTGTCAAGGCAGCAGCTACTCTTCCTGGGGTTTATTATGGATCCCCATTAGTTCCTGCCAAGGCAGCAGCTACTCTTCCTGGGGTTTATTATGGATCCCCATTAGTTCCTGCCAAGGCAGCAGCTAATCTTCCTGGGGTTTATTATGGTACCCCATTAGTTCCTGCCAAGGCAGCAGCTACTCTTCCTGGGGTTTATTATGGATCCCTATTAGTTCCTGTCAAGGCAGCAGCTACTCTTCCTGGGGTTTATTATGGATCCCCATTAGTTCCTGCCAAGGCAGCAGCTACTCTTCCTGGGGTTTATTATGGATCCCCATTTCGTTCCTGCCAAGGCAGCAGCTACTCTTCCTGGGGTTTATTATGGATCCCCATTAGTTCCTGCCAAGGCAGCAGCTACTCTTCCTGGGGTTTATTATGGATCCCCATTAGTTCCTGCCAAGACAGCAGCTACTCTTCCTGGGGTTTATTATGGATCCACATTAGTTCCTGCCAAGGCAGCAGCTACTCTTCCTGGGGTTTATTATGGACCCCCATTAGTTCCTGTCAAGGCAGCAGTTACTCTTCCTGGGGTTTATTATGGATCCTCATTAGTTCCTGCCAAGGCAGCAGCTACTCTTCCTGGGGTTTATTATGGACCCCCATTAGTTCCTGTCAAGGCAGCAGCTACTCTTCCTGGGGTTTATTATGGATCCTCATTAGTTCCTGCCAAGGCAGCAGCTACTCTTCCTGGGGTTTATTATGGATCCCCATTAGTTCCTGCCAAGGCAGTAGCTACTCTTCCTGGGGTTTATTATGGATCCCCATTAGTTCCTGCCAAGGCAGCAGCTACTCTTCCTGGGGTTTATTATGGATCCCCATTAGTTCCTGCCAAGGCAGCAGCTACTCTTCCTAGGGTTTATTATGGATCCCTATTAGTTCCTGCCAAGGCAGTAGCTACTCTTCCTGGGGGTTTATTATGGATCCCCATTAGTTCCTGCCAAGGCAGCAGGTACTCTTCCTGGGGTTTATTATGGATCCCCATTAGTTCCTGTCAAGGCAGCAGCTACTCTTCCTGGGGGTTTATTATGGATCCCCATTAGTTCCTGCCAAGGCAGCAGCTACTCTTCCTGGGGTTTATTATGGATCCCCATTAGTTCCTGCCAAGGCAGTAGCTACTCTTCCTGGGGTTTATTATGGATCCCTATTAGTTCCTGTCAAGGCAGTAGCTACTCTTCCTGGGGTTTATTATGGATCCCTATTAGTTCCTGCCAAGGCAGTAGCTACTCTTCCTGGGGTTTATTATGGATCCCCATTAGTTCCTGCCAAGGCAGCAGCTACTCTTCCTGGGGTTTATTATGGATCCCTATTAGTTCTAGGTTCTAGGTTCCATGTAGTCATTGCTTTAGGTTCCATGTAGTCATGGCTCTAGGTTCCATGTAGTCATTGCTCTAGGTTCCATGTAGTCGTGGCTCTAGGTTCCATGTAGTCATGGCTCTAGGTTCCATCTAGTCATGGCTCTAGGTTCCATGTAGTCATTGCTCTAGGTTCCATGTAGTCATGGCTCTAGGTTCCATGTGGTCATGGCTCTAGGTTCCATGTAGTCATGGTTCTAGGTTCCATGTAGTCGTGGCTCTAGGTTCCATGTAGTCGTGGCTCTAGGTTCCATGTAGTCGTGGCTCTAGGTTCCATGTAGTCGTGGCTCTAGGTTCCATGTAGTCGTGGCTCTAGGTTCCATGTAGTCGTGGCTCTAGGTTCCATCTAGTCGTGGCTCTAGGTTCCATGTAGTCGTGGCTCTAGGTTCCATGTAGTCGTGGCTCTAGGTTCCATGTAGTCATGGCTCTAGGTTCCATGTAGTCATGGCTCTAGGTTCCATGTAGTCATGGCTCTAGGTTCCATGTAGTCATGGCTCTAGGTTCCATGTAGTCATGGCTCTAGGTTCCATGTAGTCATGGCTCTAGGTTCCATGTGGTCATGGCTCTAGGTTCCATGTAGTCATGGCTCTAGGTTCCATGTAGTCATTGCTCTAGGTTCCATGTAGTCATTGCTCTAGGTTCCATATAGTCGTGGCTCTAGGTTCCATGTAGTCATTGCTCTAGGTTCCATGTAGTCGTGGCTCTAGGTTCCATGTAGTCGTGGCTCTAGGTTCCATGTAGTCGTGGCGCTAGGTTCCATGTAGTCGTGGCTCTAGGTTCCATGTAGTCGTGGCTCTAGGTTCCATGTAGTCGTGGCTCTAGGTTCCATATAGTCGTGGCTCTAGGTTCCATGTAGTCGTGGCTCTAGGTTCCATGTAGTCGTGGCTCTAGGTTCCATGTAGTCATGGCTCTAGGTTCCATGTGGTCATGGCTCTAGGTTCCATGTAGTCATGGCTCTAGGTTCCATGTAGTCATTGCTCTAGGTTCCATATAGTCGTGGCTCTAGGTTCCATGTAGTCATTGCTCTAGGTTCCATGTAGTCATGGCTCTAGGTTCCATGTAGTCGTGGCTCTAGGTTCCATGTAGTCGTGGCTCTAGGTTCCATGTAGTCATGGCTCTAGGTTCCATGTAGTCATGGCTCTAGGTTCCATGTAGTCGTGGCTCTAGGTTCCATGTAGTCATTGCTCTATGTAGTACTGGCCTTAGGGTGCACTATAAATCAAGTCAAATTGTATTGCTCACATACACATATTTAGCAGATGTTACTGTGGATGTAGCAAAATGCTTGTGAAGGGAATAGGTTGCACTATAAAGGGAATAGGTTGCACTATAAAGGGAATAAGGGAATAGGGTGCCATTTGGGAAGCAGCCTCAGCAGTCAGTCATAAACCGGCCCTGGAACTGAAGCATTAAACTCTCCTTCCACTCAGAGGAGAAGAAAAGGAGAGGGGAGAGAGAAGGGGAGGGGAGAGAGAAGGAGAGGGGAGGGGAGAGAGAAGGGGAGGGGAGAGGAGAAGGGAGAGGAGAAGGGGAGAGGAGAGAGGAGAAGGGGAGAGGAGAGAGGAGAAGGGGAGAGGGGAAGGGGAGAGAAGGAGAAGGGGAAGAGAAGGGGAGGGGGGAGAGGGGGGAAGAGAGAAGGGGACGGGGAAGAGGAGAGGGGAAAGAAAAGAGTGGAAAACATTGTGATTAACGTGACCCTCTGGATGACTAGGCTCACATGGAGAAACTCTATACAAACAGAAGAGAAGAGGGAGGGACAGAGAGAGAGAGGAGGGAGGGAGGGGGGAAAGGGAGGGAGAGAGAGAGGGGGGAAAGAGGGAGGGAGTTTACTGAACTAAAAATAATCTACAGGAGAGGATGAGACTGAATGAAACCATTTTTAGACTAATAATGAAGTCGCCACAGTTTGGCTGTGGAGTTTTCAGTCTCTTTCCAAGCTGTCAGGTAACCATCTTAACCAAAGCTTTTAATAGTGGGGTGTTTTCACGTCTTACTGAACAGTTGGATAGGATTTAATGCTGACAGTTAGGACTAGGAATGCATTTGTTGATATAGAAAGGGGGTAGAGGAAATGAAGATCCCAGATGAAAGATTAGCTTCTAACAAAAATAAACAACAAGGGAACACTTTCAAAGCTGTTTTACTAACATGGCAGGAGAAAGTTGATACTCTGACTGGACATGAATACAGTCCAGGAATCATCAGTCTACCCCCCCAAACACAGAACACCTCCCTCACTGACCTACTCAAACACAGAACACCTCCCTCACTGACCTACTCAAACACAGAACACCTCCCTCACTGACCTACTCAAACACAGAACACCTCCCTCACTGACCTACTCAAACACAGAACACCTCCCTCACTGACCTACTCAAACACAGAACACCTCCCTCACTGACCTACTCAAACACAGAACACCTCCCTCACTGACCTAATCAAACACAGACACATTGAACTTTATGACTAGCTATAGTTAAAACAGAACAAGTAGTGAGACAACCCAGTATACATTACCAACGTGTTGCAGGATGTCTGTCTGTCTGTATGTTGCAATGCCAAGTTATTTCCTCCCTCTTCCAAACCAGCTGTAGGACAGTGTCCTCTCCTCTGCAGGCTCTGAGCTGCCGAGGAGATAAATGTTTTAAACAGACAGAGAGGAAGACAAGCCTGTTATGGTCCGCTCACAGAAGCCCGGGGATGCCAAGCCTTGCCTAACAGAAGACATGTTTGAGAAGCTGAAAGCTGTAGCATCAGAGAGAGAGCAGGTCACTTAAAAGACTAGAAAATACACGAAGACAGTGTTGAGAGAGGTCATTTTCTCTTGTAATTACTAGCCAAGTTTACACAATGGTGGTGTTTGGTACACTACTCTGCAACAACAACAGAGGTGTCGCTTTACCCCTATAACTTGTCATTATCCAGTCTGCAGACTGCACCGCCACTAACCAGTCTGCAGACTGCACCGCCTCTAACCAGTCTGCAGACTGCACCGTCTCTAACCAGTCTGCACCGCCACTAACCAGTCTGCAGACTGCACCGCCACTAACCAGTCTGCAGACTGCACCGCCACTAACCAGTCTGCAGACTGCACCGCCTCTAACCAGTCTGCAGACTGCACCGTCTCTAACCAGTCTGCACCGCCACTAACCAGTCTGCAGACTGCACCGTCTCTAACCAGTCTGCACCGCCACTAACCAGTCTGCAGACTGCACCGCCTCTAACCAGTCTGCAGACTGCACCGTCTCTAACCAGTCTGCACCGCCACTAACCAGTCTGCACCGCCACTAACCAGTCTGCACCGCCTCTAACCAGTCTGCAGACTGCACCGCCACTAACCAGTCTGCAGACTGCACCGCCACTAACCAGTCTGCAGACTGCACCGCCACTAACCAGTCTGCAGACTGCACCGCCACTAACCAGTCTGCAGACTGCACCGCCACTAACCAGTCTGCAGACTGCACCGCCACTAACCAGTCTGCAGACTGCACCGCCTCTAACCAGTCTGCAGACTGCACCGCCTCTAACCAGTCTGCACCGCCTCTAACCAGTCTGCACCGCCTCTAACCAGTCTGCAGACTGCACCGCCACCTGTCACCAGAATATAGGACAGAAATGTACACGTCTTGGGGGGGGTTCCCCCAAATGGCACCTTATTCCCTTATTAGGGCCCTGATGAAAAGTAGTGCACTATATAGGAAATAGGACCCTGATGAAAAGTAGTGCACTATATAGGGAATAGGACCCTGATGAAAAGTAGTGCACTATATAGGGAATAGGACCCTGATGAAAAGTAGTGCACTACATAGGGAATAGGGTGCCCTTTCAGACGCAGATTTCAACCTCCTTAGTGGCTGATGTGTCATGGAGAGATGGGAAAGACAGTCTACTCTGTCCTGGTCTGGGAATCAGGCATGTTTTCTGCAGTTTTAGTGGCTAGTTTAGTGGTAGGAAGATATTTGTTACCCAATGAGAGTGATGTCCAGCCCCTTTTCCTCTCATCCCTAGTGTGAGGATACCGTGGACTAATAATGTATTGGAGGTTCATCTTTCTGCCAGGAGAGATGTCATCTTCTGGCAGAGTTGGCGGAAAACATCCAAATATCTGGTCTATATACACTATATATACAAAAGTGCAGTCACTGCAGTGACTGGAGCATAGAGCTAACCGGTGTTATGGAAGGCCAGGGTTGGGTACTCAGATGCTAGAGGTGTGTTAGTGGCTACGGAGCATCGACAGTGTGTGTGTGTGTGTGTGAGTTTAGACTGGCTTCTGCAATGTTACCATTGGATTCATCCTGTTGGAATGTACAGCTACCAGTACTATTACTACTACTACTACTACTACTATTACTGCTGCTACTACTACTGCTACTGCTGCTACCAGTACTACTACTACTGCTACTACCAGTACTGCTACTGCTGCTAATACTACTACTACTACTACCAGTACTGCTACTACTACTACTACTACTACTACCAGTACTACTACTGCTACTACCAGTACTGCTACTGCTGCTAATACTACAACTACTACTACCAGTACTGCTACTAATACTACAACTACTACTGCTACTACTACTACTATTACTGCTGCTACTACTACTACCAGTACGACTACTACTACTACCAGTACTGCTACTACTACTACTGCTACTACCAGTACTGCTACTGCTGCTAATACTACAACTACTGCTACTACTACCAGTACTGCTACTAATACTACTACTGCTACTACTACTATTACTGCTACTACTACTACTACTGCTACTACTAGTACTACTACTATTACTGCTGCTACTGCTACTACTAGTACTACTACTACTACTATTACTGCTACTGCTGCTGCTACTACTACTACCACTACTACTACTACTACCAGTACTGCTACTACTACTACCACTACTACTACTACTACTGCTACTACCAGTACTGTTACTGCTGCTAATACTACAACTACTACTACTACTACTACTACCAGTACTGCTACTACTACTACCACTACTACTACTACTACTGCTACTACCAGTACTGTTACTGCTACTAATACTACTGCTACTACTACCAGTACTGCTACTAATACTACTACTGCTACTACTACTATTACTGCTACTACTACTAGTACTACTACTACTACTGCTGCTACTACTACTACCAGTACTGCTACTACCAGTACTGCTACTACCAGTACTGCTACTGCTGCTACCACTACTACTACTGCTGCTAATACTACAACTACTACTACTACCAGTACTGCTACTGCTGCTAATACTACTACTGCTACTACTACCAGTACTGCTACTACTACTACCACTACTACTACTGCTACTACTACCAGTACTGCTACTACTACTACCACTACTACTACTGCTACCACTACCAGTACTGCTACCACTACTACTACTGCTATTACTGCTGCTACTACGACTACTGCTACTACTACTACCAGTACTACTACTGCTATTACTGCTGCTACTACTACTACTACTACCAGTACTACTACTACTACTACTGCTGCTAATACTACAACTGCTACTACTACTACTACTGCTACTACCAGTACTGCTACTGCTGCTAATACTACTACTACCAGTACTGCTACTAATACTGCTACTGCTGCTACTACGACTACTATTACTGCTACTACTACTGCTACTACTGCTACTACTGCTACTACTACTACTACTACCAGTACTACTACTACCACCACTACTACTACCAGTACTACTACTACTACCAGTACTGCTGCTACTACCAGTACTGCTGCTACTACTACTGCTGCTGCTACTACTATTACTGCTGCTGCTACTCTACTACTACTGCTACTACTACTACCACTACTGCTACTACTACTACCACTACTGCTGCTACTACTACTACTGCTACTACTACTACTGCTGCTACTACTACTACTACTGCTATTACTGCTGCTGCTACTCTACTACTACTACTACTACTACACTACTACTGCTACTACTATTACTGCTGCTGCTACTCTACTACTACTACTACTATTACTACTGCTGCTACTCTACTACTACTACTACTGCTACTATTACTGCTACTACTACTACCACTACTACTACTGCTACTACGAGGAGCTCCAGCCTTTCTCTTTGCAAATTACTGAGCCGACTGTCCCCTCTCCTTCCTCAAGAAAATAACACATGCAAATCCAGGTCCAAATAACCATTGATGAAACACCGGAACTACTGTTGCTCGTTATTCCACACATCCTATTCCTTCCCGATTCTACGGTACCAGTTATGTTTACACAGATCTGTCCATAACAGATCACCTGGAGTTTATTCACTTCTGGATGCTGATTGGCTGAAAGCAGTTGGTATATCAGACATTATAAACTGGGTGGTTCGAGCCCTGAATTCTGATTGGCTGACAGCCGTGGTATATCAGACCGTATACCACAACATTTATTTTTACTGCTCTAATTATGAGGGCATCAGTGTATAATAGACTTGTTTATTGTTGTAATTATGATGCTAATCAGGTTATAATATACTTGTTTATTGTTGTCATTATGATGCTAATCAGTTTATAATAGACTTGTTTATTGTTGTAATTATGATGCTAATCAGTTTATAATAGCAATAAGGCACCTCAGGGGCTTGTGGTATATGGTGAATATACCACGGCTGAGGGCTGTACTCTGCGAATGCCTTGTGGTATATGGTGAATATACCACGGCTGAGGGCTGTACTCTGCGAATGCCTTGTGGTATATGGTGAATATACCACGCCTGAGGGCTGTGTTATTCAGGCTGTACTCTGCATTGTATCATTCATAAGAACAGCCTTTAGCCGTAGTATATTGGCCAAATACCACAAACCCCTGAGATGCCGTGTTGCTCAATTATACCGTCTTGTATCTGACCTTGACGATATGGAACATCTGAAATCTTAACATTTACCATCACAGCCTGAGGATGGACCTCCTTACTGAATGAGATGGAACTTAATTGTATTTGAACATTGATCTCAACGGTTTCTCTCTCTCTCTCTGCCAGGAGAAGTATCCACATGTGGTCAGTCTACCCGGAGGCTGCAGGGCCGAGGCCATGCAGATCAAGTCACCTAAACTAGCCGGGTAATCTGTCACTCTTTATCTATAGCTCAAGATAAACGGTAGCCAATCTGATACCGTACTGTACGTCTTGATTGGCTGATACGAGAGATCCACAGTGGCGCTAACAGAGTTGTGATTGGATCCAGGTGTGCTCTGACTGTCTACTGGAGCATTGAGGTGACCAATGAGGGGGATGTCACACCCAAGATAGACCTCCTTACCAAGATGCCTGAGAAGGGTGAGACAATGTTGAAATAACTCCCGTCACAATAATCTCTTACCTTTTCGAACGGATCAGAAAGTGAAATCAAACAACTGTGCTTTTCAATCATGCTGAGACCAACCGGTGTTACTACAACATATTTCTAGCACCTGATATCACAACTATAAAGATTGTTTTGTTTTTCAGTGCTCGAGATGGACAGCAGGAAGGTGATCGAGAATGCCCCTGACTCCTTCCAGAGTCTTCTGAGGATCCTCGGAGCGGAGGCTTCTATTGACACTGTAATACAGTCCGTGGCTGTTTAACACGTCTGTAACTGGGTCACATTCCGTTAGAAATGGCATGAATAATGTTTTGCCATCTGCAATGTTCAGAGTAGAAATGAGTCCCTTACTCTACCTGTCAGAGGTATGTTTGTTCTATATTTCTATCTGAACGTGGCCCTGGGTTGTGTTCAGTAGACACCAAACAGAAGAAAACATTTAATACTGGTCCAATAACAACTGCTTATTTTCCATTGCTGTTTTGTACCCTAATGCACACAGCCTTGCTGTAAAAGTCAGGACAAATCCATGTCTGACAGGGTCACTTAATTTGTAGTTTTAAAATACTGATTGTTGCATTATTTGAGCTTAAAATATTACATTTAGTTATTGGAATTGTAAAAAAGATATATATATTTTCAATATGTCTCTTCCATTTCTATGTTTGGAAATGCCCTTGAATCAAACCAAAACATGTCGTTTCTTTGATTTTAAAGAATATTTCTCTCAAAACTAAAAAAAAATAAAATTGTCTGGAGACTTGGTCAAGAATTCCCCCGAACCCACATTTCTCTGTCATCAGTTTATTAAATATAAACAATTCTTTACTCTCAAACATTTATAAATATCTGTTAATGCCATCTGTATGTATACATGTCAATATAGCATTAGTTGAAGATCTAGAAAAATAAAAAGAATTTAAATACAAAATGCTAAATGCTAAATAGCAATGTCCAATGTAATTTTTTTTATACTGTACACACAAGTGTTATCACTTAGGTCTCACAGTGTTCTCTCTTAGGTCTCTCAGTGCGTGTGATTTAGTTTGAAAGTGTTCCCTACATAAGCGCCTCTACTTTTCATCAGAGTCCTATTTCATTTAACCAGGTAAGTCAGTTAAGAACAAATTCTTATTTTACAATGACTGCCTACCTCAGATGACGCTGGGGGGGGCTCTAGTCAAAAGTAGTGCACTATATAGGGAGCCATTTTGGGATACAACCGTGTTGGTTAATCCAGTCATAAATTGTTATTCAGATCAGTGGTTTGCTTCACTATGTTACTGGGTCTGCACCCTGTGGCCTATGGGTCCTGGTGAAAAATAGTGCACTAGATAGGGAATAGAGTTCCATTTGGAACACAAACCCTGGGAGATATGCCCACCGTCTGCTCCTACAGCAGGGGGGGGGGGTTTCAACCTCTCCTCAGGGACCCCCCTGCCGTTCCATGTGTTTGATATATTGCAGAGCTGGCACACCCCAGTCAACTCTGGGGGTCCCTGAGGAGAGGTTTGATTAAGTGGAAGACCCCATTTCATGTAACAGGATAAGTATTTCTCTCTGAAACCTTATAAAAGCATCTTCATTTCTCCGGGCAAGTCCCAACACGACAAATATTCAAGTCAGACATTTTAGGTTTAGGCCCCCCTCACTGGAGGAGACACCCTTTAGATACTACTACCCCCCCCCCCTCACTGGAGGAGACACCCTTTAGATACTACTACCCCCCCCCCCCCCCTCACTGGAGGAGACACCCTTTAGAAACTACCCCCCCCCCCCTCACTGGAGGAGACACCCTTTAGATACTACTACCCCCCCCCCCCTCACTGGAGGAGACACCCTTTAGAAACTACCCCCCCCCCCCTCACTGGAGGAGACACCCTTTAGATACTACTACCCCCCCCCCTCACTGGAGGAGACACCCTTTAGATACTACTACCCCCCCCCCCCCCTCACTGGAGGAGACACCCTTTAGATACTACTACCCCCCCCCCCCCCCTCACTGGAGGAGACACCCTTTAGATACTACTACCCACCCCCCCCCCCCCCCTCACTGGAGGAGACACCCTTTAGATACTACTACCCACCCCCCCCCCCCTCACTGGAGGAGACACCCTTTAGATACTACTACTACCCCCCCCCCCCTCACTGGAGGAGACACCCTTTAGATACTACTACCCCCCCCCCTCACTGGAGGAGACACCCTTTAGATACTACTACCCCCCCCCCCCACCTCACTGGAGGAGACACCCTTTAGATACTACTACCCCCCCCCCCCCTCACTGGAGGAGACACCCTTTAGATACTACTACCCCCCCCCCCCCCCCTCACTGGAGGAGACACCCTTTAGATACTACTAACCCCCCCCCCCCCCCCCTCACTGGAGGAGACACCCTTTAGATACTACTACCCCCCCCCCCCCCCCCCCCTCACTGGAGGAGACACCCTTTAGATACTACTACTACCCCCCCCCCCCCCCCTCGCTGGGGGAGAGGCTGGGTGAACTGGCATCCTGTTCTCTGATTAGTGCACCACTTTTGACCAGAGCCTTGTGGACTACATAGGGAACCGTTTCTGTTCCAACCTCCAGCCATCACACACACACACACACACACACACCACTTCTGAAAAGCTGGGCAATGTGCTAAAAACACACCACAAGCAACTATTAGCATGTGAATGAAAACACGACCAGCGCTGGTTCTGTTAGCGCTGCGTAGCGTCAACACTTTAGTCCCAACGGGCTCCGTTGTACCTCTGGGGTGCATGAAGTCTTTCCTCATTGTCCTGCTTCCTTCTCAACGTTTTCAGAGGGCCATGAGGAGGAGAGCATTGGGGAAGAAGTTCCTAGGAAGTTAGATCTACTGAAATGCTCTCGTCCTCCCTTCCCTCTGATGTGTTGAGATGGAGGCTGGGCGAGACGAGATGGAGGCTGGGCGAGACGAGATGGAGGCTGGGCGAGACGAGATGGAGGCTGGGCGAGACGAGATGGAGGCTGGGCGAGACGAGATGGAGGCTGGGCGAGACGAGATGGAGGCTGGGCGAGGCGAGATGGAGGCTGGGCGAGAGTAGCCTAGGAATCAGGGGATCCAAGGAAAGACTTGATGTATCCCTGGTCTCTCAGAGCCTCGCACCATGAGATGTCACTTCCTGGTATGAGCTTCAGAAGACCCCGGTGTCATATGTGCCACCATAGGCTGCTTCCCAAATGGCACCCTGCTCCCTACATAGTGCACTACCTTTGACCAAGGCCCCAAGGGAATAAGGTGCCATTTGGTACACAACCATAATCAATGCCTTCAAAACACCCTTCTTCACCCCAGCCCACCGTTTCCTAAACTCAGGTTATATAATATGGCAAATCTTTAGTTTTAAAGGATGTTTCCCAGTTCAGTTCATTCAATCTTTGCTCTATCAGTTCCACAGCAGCGTTCAGTCTGGGGTTAGGGTACGGGGGAGGGAGGGGTTAGGGTACAGGGGTTAGGGGAGGGAGGGGTTAGGGTACAGGGAGGGAGGGGTTAGGGTACGGGGGAGGGAGGGGTTAGGGTACAGGGACAGCAGAGGGAGTGTGTTGATAACACCAAGCGGGAGGCCAGACAGCAGAGGGAGTGGTTAAACAGGATGGAACACCAGAGTACAGTCCTCTCCTTCTCTGTCCCAGCCCAGGAAGACACTCTGATTGGCTAGTTCCTGGTTGTTGGGCAGGGTGCTTCTCAGGTAGTGGTTGACTATCTTGGAGTCCAGTCTGCTCTGGTGAGGAATGCTCTCGTAGGGTTTAGGGTCCAGGTCTAGGATGGACACGGAGTAGGTGAAGCGAGGCTTCGAAGGCTGGATCTCCAGGCTCTGGTCCAACCTGTAGGTAGTACACAGGGGGAGAAGAATGAGGGTCTGCTCCACGTTGGCAGTACACAGGGGAGAAGAATGAGGATCTGCTCCACGTTGGCAGTACACAGGGGGAGAAGAATGAGGGTCTGCTCCACGTTGGCAGTATATAGTAGTGACTGGTTACCCTGGGAACCAGTCTGTTTGTGCTAACAGTACAAGGAGTGGACTGTAGCCCTAAAGAGGCACACGGTAGGTAAGAAAAGGACAACTAGATAGAATTTAACTAGGTCCTCACCCGTCCTCCTCCCCACAGGTTGCTATGGTGATCATGATAGAGCAGTCCTTGGCTGTCATGGCAACTCTGTACTGGTGGACCTGATGAGAAGCAGCCATATTAGACAAATAAAGCTTTAAAAAATATATATTTAAAATCCACTTTATTAGACAAGACTACATCCATTTCAAAATGGGGAACAACAAGCACTAAAGCCCTAAGGCAATATAATGTATATTTATGAGGCCGTGTGTAAATAATGCAGTTTTTTTTTACCATCCACTTCAATACTGTAGGTTTTACAGAGAGGATTCTCACCTTCCCGACCGCGTACTCGACAGAGCCATCGTCTTCAGTTGGACACTTCTGGATCTTCTCCAGGAAGCTCTGGCTGTACGGACCGTCTATCTGAAGGCTACTTCTACAGGAAAACAGTCGGTCTTAAGAAAAGAAAAACTACTCTTTTGGTATTTCTTTCATTCGTCCCAAAAATGTTTTAAGATATATGTAACTTTGGAAGCACAGCCGGCATTTATATCCCAACTGAAAAGAAACCAAACGGGGGGGGGCCAAACCATTCAGATGCTACAGACATTTGTGAGAAGACCCATTTTTTTTTTTGATGTCTCATGGTCTGACATGGACACCCCTTCAAATTAGTGGATTCGGCTATGTCAGCTGACAGGTGTATGCAATCTCCATAGACAAACATTGGCAGTAGAACAGCCTTACTGAAGAGCTCAGTGACTTTCAACGTGGCACCGTCATAGGATGTCACCTTTCCAACAAGTCAGTTCGTCAAATTTCTGCCCTGCTAGATCTGCCCCCGGTCAACTGTAAATGCTGTTATTGTTCAGTGGAAACGTCTAGGAGCAACAACGGCTCAGCCGCGAAGTGGCAGGCCACACAAGCTCACAGAATGGTACCACTGAGAGCTGAAGTGCATAAGAATTGTCTGTCCTCGGTTGCAACACTCACTACAGTTCCAAACTGCCTCTGGAAGCAACGTCAGCACAAGAACTGTTCATCGGGAGCTTCATGAAATGGGTTTCCTTGGCAGAGCAGCCGCACACAAGCCTAAAATCACCATGCACAATGCCAAGCGTCGGCTGGAGTGGTGTAACGCTCGCTGCTATTGGACTTTGGAGCAGTGGAAATTAGTTCTCTGGAGTGATGAATCACGCTTCACCATTTGGCAGTCCGACAGACGAATCTGGGTTTGGCGGATGCCAGGAGAACGCTACCTGCCCGAATGCATAGTGCCAACTGTAAAGTTTGGTGGAGGAAGAATAATTGAATAATGTTTTTCATGGGTTCAGGCCCCTTAGTTCCAGTGAAGGGAAATCTTAACTCTACAGCATACAATTACATTCTAGTGGTATGTATACCTAGGTGATTACACGCCATCTAGTGGTATACCTAGGTGATTACACGCCATCTAGTGGTATACCTAGGTTATTACACGCCATCTAGTGGTATACCTAGGTTATTACACGCCATCTAGTGGTATACCTAGGTTATTACACGCCATCTAGTGGTATACCTAGGTTATTACACGCCATCTAGTGGTATACCTAGGTTATTACACGCCATCTAGTGGTATACCTAGGTTATTACACGCCATCTAGTGGTATACCTAGGTTATTACACGCCATCTAGTGGTATACCTAGGTTATTACACGCCATCTAGTGGTATACCTAGGTTATTACACGCCATCTAGTGGTATACCTAGGTTATTACACGCCATCTAGTGGTATACCTAGGTTATTACACGCCAAATGTGTTGACATTAGTTATTCAGAACTGAAACCCCTGAATAACAGTATTGTGGTTCTCACCTCTCTTTAGGAAAGTCCTGTAGATGCTGCTCCACTCGTTTAAACAGGGGGTTTAACCCCTCAATGTCTAAACTATCCAGCATCTGAGTCCCCAGGATTTTGTCCAGGACACAATCTTTGGGTAGGCAGTGGTTAGCTGGGGGAAAAAAATACAAATTCTTTAAGGTTTGTTTGTTGGTTTTAGTTATTCTTATGAAAACGTCAAACTACACTGAACAAAAAATATAAAATGTAACATATAAAGTGTTGGTTCCATGTTTCATTTACTGAAATAAAAATATCCCTGAAATGTTCCATACGCACAAAAAGCTTATTTCGCTCAAGTGTGTTTACATCCCTGTTAGTGAGCATTTCTCCTTTGCCAAGATAATTCAGCCACCTGACACAGGTGTGGCATATCAAGAAGCATGATCATTACAAAGGTGCACCTTGTGCTGGGGACAATAAAAGGCCACTAAAATGTGCAGTTGTCACAACACAATGCCACAGATGTCTCAAGATTAGAGGGAGAGTGCAATTGGCATGCTGACTGCAGGAATGTCCACCAGAGCGGTTACCAAATAATTGAATGTTAATTTCTCTATAATAATTCTCCTCCAACGTAGTTTTAGAGAATTTGGCAGTACGTCCAACGGACCTCACAACCACCGACCACGTGTATGGCGTCGTGTGGGCGAGCGGTTTGCTGATGTCAACAGAGTGCCCCATGGTCACGGTCTGGTTTATGGTACGGTCAGACATAAAGCTACGGACACTTTCAGGGTATCTGTGACCAACAGATGCATATCTGTATCCCAGTCATGTGAAATCGATTGATTAGGGCCTTAATGAATTTCTTTAAATTGACTGATTTCCTTATATGTACTGTAACTCAGTAAAATATTGGAAATTGTTGCATATTGGGTTTATATTTTGGTTCAGTATATTTTGGTAACACATTCAGTATAATTAAGCAATAAGGCACGAAGGGGTGTGGTATATGGCCAATATACCACGGCTAAGGGCTGTTCTTATGCACGACGCAACGTTACAGCAATACAAATGTTGTGGTATACGGTTTAATATACCACGGCTGTCAGCCAATCAGCATTCAGGGCTCGAACCACCCGGGTTTATAATGCTTTATAAAACTTGTTAAAAGCATGCATGAGCCTTTTTAAATTCTCCCCGTCTCTCACTGTTGCGTAGCAGGTCCCGGTGCAGGAGGCTGGCCTCACACCTCGCTCTGCCCTCAGACAGGTGAGTCTTCCTGGAATCCCAGGAACTCAACAGGGCACTCACGATCACCTGGATCAACTCATTCAGAACCACCTGGGGGTTTAAACAGAGAGTTACAGGAAAGGAGGACAGAACATTAAGACTGTGTCACAAATGGCATGCAATTCTCTATGTGGTGCACTACTTTTGACCAGGGCCCAGAGGGAATAGGGTACAATTTGACCAGGGCCCAGAGGGAATAGGGTACCATTTGACCAGGGCCCAGAGGGAATAGGGTACCATTTGACCAGGGCCCAGAGGGAATAGGGTACCATTTGACCAGGGCCCAGAGGGAATAGGGTACAATTTGACCAGGGCCCAGAGGGAATAGGGTACAATTTGACCAGGGCCCAGAGGGAATAGGGTACCATTTGACCAGGGCCCATAGGGAATAGGGTACCATTTGACCAGGGCCCAGAGGGAACAGGGTACCATTTGACCAGGGCCCAGAGGGAATAGGGTACCATTTGACCAGGGCCCAGAGGGAATAGGGTACCATTTGACCAGGGCCCAGAGGGAATAGGGTACCATTTGACCAGGGCCCAGAGGGAATAGGGTACCATTTGACCAGGGCCCAGAGGGAATAGGGTACCATTTGACCAGGGCCCAGAGGGAATAGGGTACCATTTGACCAGGGCCCAGAGGGAATAGGGTACAATTTGACCAGGGCCCAGAGGGAATAGGGTACAATTTGACCAGGGCCCAGAGGGAATAGGGTACCATTTGACCAGGGCCCATAGGGAATAGGGTACCATTTGACCAGGGCCCAGAGGGAACAGGGTACCATTTGACCAGGGCCCAGAGGGAATAGGGTACCATTTGACCAGGGCCCAGAGGGAATAGGGTACCATTTGACCAGGGCCCAGAGGGAATAGGGTACCATTTGACCAGGGCCCAGAGGGAATAGGGTACCATTTGACCAGGGCCCAGAGGGAATAGGGTACCATTTGACCAGGGCTCAGAGGGAATAGGGTACCATTTGACCAGGGCCCAGAGGGAATAGGGTACCATTTGACCAGGGCCCAGAGGGAATAGGGTACCATTTGACCAGGCTTTACAGTAACCCGGCCTCGGCCCCAGAGAGCTTTACAGTAACCCGGCCCCGGCCCCAGAGAGCTTTACAGTAACCCGGCCCCAGAGAGCTTTACAGTAACCTGGCCCCAGAGAGCTTTTAGTAACCCGGCCCCAGAGAGCTTTACAGTAACCCGGCCCCAGAGAGCTTTACAGTAACCCGGCCCCAGAGAGCTTTACAGTAACCCGGCCCCAGAGAGCTTTACAGTAACCCGGCCCCAGAGAGCTTTACAGTAACCCGGCCCCAGAGAGCTTTACAGTAACCCGGCCCCAGAGAGCTTTACAGTAACCCGGCCTGTCTGGAACAATGAATGCGCGCAAAATGGCGAGAGAGGAAGTGCATTTTTAGCACACTCCCATTGTTGGACCGGGGCATCCCTGCAGCCTATTCAGTGGATTAGTCCACTGAGACCGGGGCATCCCTGCAGGCCCATTCAATGGATTAGTCCACTGAGACCGGGGCATCCCTGCAGCCCATTCAGTGGATTAGTCCACTGAGACCGGGGCATCCCTGCAGCCCATTCAATGGATTAGTCCACTGAGACCGGGGCATCCCTGCAGCCCATTCAATGGATTAGTCCACTGAGACCGGGGCATCCCTGCAGCCTATTCAGTGGATTAGTCCACTGAGACCGGGGCATCCCTGCAGGCCCATTCAGTGGATTAGTCCACTGAGACCGGGGCATCCCTGCAGGCCCATTCAATGGATTAGTCCACTGAGACCGGGGCATCCCTGCAGGCCCATTCAATGGATTAGTCCACTGAGACCGGGGCATCCCTGCAGGCCCATTCAATGGATTAGTCCACTGAGACCGGGGCATCCCTGCAGGCCCATTCAATGGATTAGTCCACTGAGACCGGGGCATCCCTGCAGGCCCATTCAATGGATTAGTCCACTGAGACCGGGGCATCCCTGCAGGCCCATTCAATGGATTAGTCCACTGAGACCGGGGCATCCCTGCAGCCTATTCAATGGATTAGTCCACTGAGACCGGGGCATCCCTGCAGGCCCATTCAATGGATTAGTCCACTGAGACCGGGGCATCCCTGCAGCCCATTCAATGGATTAGTCCACTGAGACCGGGGCATCCCTGCAGGCCCATTCAATGGATTAGTCCACTGAGACCGGGGCATCCCTGCAGCCTGTTCAGTGGATTAGTCCACTGAGACCGGGGCATCCCTGCAGGCCCGTTCAGTGGATTAGTCCACTGAGACCGGGGCATCCCTGCAGGCCCATTCAGTGGATTAGTCCACTGAGACCGGGGCATCCCTGCAGGCCCATTCAATGGATTAGTCCACTGAGACCGGGGCATCCCTGCAGGCCCATTCAATGGATTAGTCCACTGAGACCGGGGCATCCCTGCAGCCTATTCAATGGATTAGTCCACTGAGACCGGGGCATCCCTGCAGGCCCATTCAATGGATTAGTCCACTGAGACCGGGGCATCCCTGCAGGCCCATTCAATGGATTAGTCCACTGAGACCGGGGCATCCCTGCAGGCCCATTCAATGGATTAGTCCACTGAGACCGGGGCATCCCTGCAGGCCCATTCAATGGATTAGTCCACTGAGACCGGGGCATCCCTGCAGGCCCATTCAATGGATTAGTCCACTGAGACCGGGGCATCCCTGCAGGCCCATTCAATGGATTAGTCCACTGAGACCGGGGCATCCCTGCAGGCCCATTCAATGGATTAGTCCACTGAGACCGGGGCATCCCTGCAGGCCCATTCAATGGATTAGTCCACTGAGACCGGGGCATCCCTGCAGGCCCATTCAATGGATTAGTCCACTGAGACCGGGGCATCCCTGCAGGCCATTCAATGGATTAGTCCACTGAGACCGGGGCATCCCTGCAGGCCATTCAATGGATTAGTCCACTGAGACCGGGGCATCCCTGCAGGCCCATTCAATGGATTAGTCCACTGAGACCGGGGCATCCCTGCAGGCCATTCAATGGATTAGTCCACTGAGACTGAGGATCAACAGTGTGTTCCAGTTTCCGCCAGTATCCAGCAACTTCCCACAGCCATTATAGAGGAGTGGGACAACATTCCACAAGCCACAACCAACAGGCTGATCAACTCTATGTGAAGGAGATGTGTCGCGCTGCATGAGGCTAATGGTGGTCACACCAGATACTGACTGGTTTTCTGATCCACGCCCCTACCTTTTTGGTTTTAAGGCATCTGTGACCAACATATGAATATCTTTATTCCCAGTCATGTGAAATACAGAGTTTAGGGCCTAATGAATTCATTACAATTGACTGATTTTCTTATATGAACTGTAACTCAGTTAAATTGTTACGTTTCTATTTTTGTCCGGTATAGAAGTTACTTATAGATTTGTATCATTTAGGATATAGATTGAATTTAAGATAAAAACATGACAATGACTGAGATAAACTATTATAAATTAAAATGAAACTGTTCCACCAAAACGTACAAAATGAAGATCAGAACTGGCATGCAAGTCGGTAGAAAATTGTAAGATAAATTGTCACTCCAAATGGAAAAGGTTGTCGACCCCCTGGTGTAGCCTATTGTCTGCAACTTTGAGATTGTAACAGCATAATCTGGGAAGGCCAGCTGCGAGAGGGAGGGGGTCAGAAACAGCTTTATTTATTTTGGTTAGGCTAATCTTGATCTCTGGCTCCCTCGAGTCTTGTGTGTTTGTCTTAATTACTTAACCAAACAACGTGCTTAAAGCATCAGACAAGCTCGTTACAGAAAGTTGATTTGATTAAAAACACACAGGGTGTGAACATATATGGAAAAAATACACGTTTAAACATTTCGAACCAACGAAGAAAAGACTACTCTCGGTCGAACAAGATTATTTGCTGTCGGGGACAGCCCTAACCAAATTGCACCCTATTCCCCATGTCAGGGGTATTCAACTTTGACCCTACGAGGGATAGAGCCTGCTGGTTTTCTGTTCCACCTGATCATTAAATTGGACCCACCTGGTGTCCCCAGGTCTAAAATCAGTCCCTGATTAGAGGGGAACCTGGTGTCCCAGGTCTAAATCAGTCCCTGATTAGAGGGGAACCTGGTGTCCCCAGGTCTAAATCAGTCCCCGAATAGAGGGGAACCTGGTGTCCCCAGGTCTAAAATCAGTCCCCGAATAGAGGGGAACCTGGTGTCCCCAGGTCTAAAATCAGTCCCCGATTAGAGGGGAACCTGGTGTCCCCAGGTCTAAAATCAGTCCCCGATTAGAGGGGAACCTGGTGTCCCCAGGTCTAAAATCAGTCCCCGATTAGAGGGGAACCTGGTGTCCCCAGGTCTAAAATCAGTCCCCGATTAGAGGGGAACCTGGTGTCCCCAGGTCTAAAATCAGTCCCCGATTAGAGGGGAACCTGGTGTCCCCAGGTCTAAAATCAGTCCCCGATTAGAGGGGAACCTGGTGTCCCCAGGTCTAAAATCAGTCCCCGATTAGAGGGGAACCTGGTGTCCCCAGGTCTAAAATCAGTCCCCGATTAGAGGGGAACCTGGTGTCCCCAGGTCTAAAATCAGTCCCCGATTAGAGGGGAACCTGGTGTCCCCAGGTCTAAAATCAGTCCCCGATTAGAGGGGAACCTGGTGTCCCCAGGTCTAAAATCAGTCCCCGATTAGAGGGGAACCTGGTGTCCCCAGGTCTAAAATCAGTCCCCGATTAGAGGGGAACCTGGTGTCCCCAGGTCTAAAATCAGTCCCCGATTAGAGGGGAACCTGGTGTCCCCAGGTCTAAAATCAGTCCCCGATTAGAGGGGAACCTGGTGTCCCCAGGTCTAAATCAGTCCCCGATTAGAGGGGAACCTGGTGTCCCCAGGTCTAAATCAGTCCCCGATTAGAGGGGAACCTGGTGTCCCCAGGTCTAAATCAGTCCCCGATTAGAGGGGAACCTGGTGTCCCCAGGTCTAAATCAGTCCCCGATTAGAGGGGAACCTGGTGTCCCCAGGTCTAAATCAGTCCCCGATTAGAGGGGAACCTGGTGTCCCCAGGTCTAAATCAGTCCCCGATTAGAGGGGAACAAGGGAAACGCAGCGGAACTAGCTGAGGTCCAGAGTTGAGTTTGAGAACCCTCTGGGCTTTGGTCAAAAGTAGTACACTATACAAGGTGTCATTTAGGACGCAGGATACCAACCTTACTGGACTGGTGTCCGTTCATAAGGCTGCCATTGGGGAGGAAGTATGGCCGTAGATGCTGAGCCAATTCATCTAGGTCCTGTAACACGTCTGCATCATCCTTACAGCTGTAGATACACTCTCCACCCTGGATAGAGAGACAGGTTTAATAACCCTGACAGCTAGAGATCCAGTCTGGATAGAGAGACAAGGTTGATAACCCTGACAGCTATATATCCAGTCTGGATAGAGACAGGTTTAATAACCCTGACAGCTATAGATCCAGTCTGGATAGAGAGACAGATTTAATAACCCTGACAGCTAAAGATCCAGTCTGGATAGAGAGACAGGTTTAATAACCCTGACAGCTATAGATCCAGTCTGGATAGAGAGACAGGGTTGATAACCCTGACAGCTAGAGATCCAGTCTGGATAGAGAGACAGGTTTAATAACCCTGACAGCTATAGATCTAGTCTGGATAGAGACAGGTTTAATAACCCTGACAGCTATAGATCTAGTCTGGATAGAGAGACAGGTTTAATAACCCTGACAGCTATAGATCTAGTCTGGATAGAGAGACAGGTTTAATAACCCTGACAGCTATAGATCTAGTCTGGATAGAGAGACAGGTTTAATAACCCTGACAGCTAGAGATCCAGTCTGGATAGAGACAGGTTTAATAACCCTGACAGCTAGAGATCCAGTCTGGATAGAGAGACAGGTTTAATAACCCTGACAGCTATAGATCCAGTCTGGATAGAGAGACAGGTTTAATAACCCTGACAGCTATAGATCCAGTCTGGATAGAGACAGGTTTAATAACCCTGACAGCTAGAGATCTAGTCTGGATAGAGAGACAGGTTTAATAACCCTGACAGCTATAGATCTAGTCTGGATAGAGACAGGTTTAATAACCCTGACAGCTATAGATCTAGTCTGGATAGAGAGACAGGTTTAATAACCCTGACAGCTATAGATCTAGTCTAGATAGAGAGACAGGTTTAATAACCCTGACAGCTATAGATCTAGTCTGGATAGAGAGACAGGTTTAATAACCCTGACAGCTAGAGATCCAGTCTGGATAGAGACAGGTTTAATAACCCTGACAGCTAGAGATCCAGTCTGGATAGAGAGACAGGTTTAATAACCCTGACAGCTATAGATCCAGTCTGGATAGAGAGACAGGTTTAATAACCCTGACAGCTATAGATCCAGTCTGGATAGAGAGACAGGTTTAATAACCCTGACAGCTATAGATCCAGTCTGGATAGAGACAGGTTTAATAACCCTGACAGCTATAGATCTAGTCTGGATAGAGAGACAGGTTTAATAACCCTGACAGCTATAGATCCAGTCTGGATAGAGACAGGTTTAATAACCCTGACAGCTATAGATCCAGTCTGGATAGAGACAGACAGGTTTAATAACCCTGACAACTATAGATCCAGTCTGGATAGAGAGACAGGTTTAATAACCCTGACAGCTATAGATCCAGTCTGGATAGAGAGACAGGTTTAATAACCCTGACAGCTATAGATCCAGTCTGGATAGAGAGACAGGTTTAATAACCCTGACAGCTATAGATCCAGTCTGGATAGAGAGACAGGTTTAATAACCCTGACAGCTATAGATCCAGTCTGGATAGAGAGACAGGTTTAATAACCCTGACAGCTATAGATCCAGTCTGGATAGAGAGACAGGTTTAATAACCCTGACAGCTATAGGTTTAATAACCCTGACAGCTATAGATCCAGTCTGGATAGAGAGACAGGTTTAATAACCCTGACAGCTATAGATCCAGTCTGGATAGAGAGACAGGTTTAATAACCCTGACAGCTATAGATCCAGTCTGGATAGAGACAGACATGGTTTAATAACCCTGACAGCTATAGATCCAGTCTGGATAGAGAGACAGGTTTAATAACCCTGACAGCTATAGATCCAGTCTGGATAGAGAGACAGGTTTAATAACCCTGACAGCTATAGATCCAGTCTGGATAGAGAGACAGGTTTAATAACCCTGACAGCTATAGATCCAGTCTGGATAGAGAGACAGGTTTAATAACCCTGACAGCTATAGATCCAGTCTGGATAGAGAGACAGGTTTAATAACCCTGACAGCTATAGATCCAGTCTGGATAGAGAGACAGGTTTAATAACCCTGACAGCTATAGATCCAGTCTGGATAGAGAGACAGGTTTAATAACCCTGACAGCTATAGATCCAGTCTGGATAGAGAGACAGGTTTAATAACCCTGACAGCTATAGATCCAGTCTGGATAGAGAGACAGGTTTAATAACCCTGACAGCTATAGATCCAGTCTGGATAGAGAGACAGGTTTAATAACCCTGACAGCTATAGATCCAGTCTGGATAGAGAGACAGGTTTAATAACCCTGACAGCTATAGATCCAGTCTGGATAGAGAGACAGGTTTAATAACCCTGACAGCTATAGATCCAGTCTGGATAGAGAGACAGGTTTAATAACCCTGACAGCTATAGATCCAGTCTGGATAGAGAGACAGGTGAGAGTGAAGTAATACATTGTGTAATACAGCGAGAGGACTTCTGTTGCAGAATGAGTACAACGGGTGTACCGCAGAGATACATACCTTGAAGATTTTAAAGTTGTTTTGAGGTTCCTCTATCAAGTGCTTGATGGCTAAGGACATTCTCTGTTTGTTCCTAAAGCAGAGAGAGATTCAGGCTGAGTATACACGGCTCTTTAGTCACGTGCTGTGGAATCATATACAAAACTAGAGCACAGCAGCAAGATGTGTGACCTGTTGCCACGAGAAAAGGGCAACCAGTGAAGAACAAACACCATTGTAAATACAACCAATATTTATTTTATTTTCCCTTTTGTACTTTAACTATTTGCACATCGTTACAACACCAATATATAGACATACGATGTGAAAGGTCTTTATTATTTTGGAACTTTTGTGAGTGTCATTTTTTTATTGTTAATGATCCATTTCACTTGTTTTGGAAATGTAAACATATGTTTCCCATGCCAATAGAGCCCCTTGAATTGATAACTGGGGCAGGTGAAGTGTACTGTTCCTTACCCTGAGAACAGGTCCAAGGGACAGTGATAACTGGGGCAGGTGAAGTGTACTGTTCCTTACCCTGAGAACAGGTCCAAGGGACAGTGATAACTGGGGCAGGTGAAGTGTACTGTTCCTTACCCTGAGAACAGGTCCAAGGGACAGTGATAACTGGGGCAGGTGAAGTGTACTGTTACTTACCCTGAGAACAGGTCCAAGGGACAGTAGCGGCTCAGCCGTTTCCACTTTCCATGGGCCAACTGTTGAGTTAGAGAGAAGAGCACAAGAGTCAGTCCATCTGTCTCCACCCGGTGCAGTTCTCCAGTCTCACCACCAGGGGGCAGACACTGATCATAACACTCAACTTTCACAATAACAAAATGCCTGGCTCCTAGTAGATGTCCTAAACCCCTGTCTATTCTCTGGTGCCTGGCTCCTAGTAGATGTGTCCTAAACCCCTGTCTATTCTCTGGTGCCTGGCTCCTAGTAGATGTGTCCTAAACCCCTGTCTATTCTCTGGTGCCTGGCTCCTAGTAGATGTCCTAAACCCCTGTCTATTCTCTGGTGCCTGGCTCCTAGTAGATGTGTCCTAAACCCCTGTCTATTCTCTGGTGCCTGGCTCCTAGTAGATGTCCTAAACCCCTGTCTATTCTCTGGTGCCTGGCTCCTAGTAGATGTGTCCTAAACCCCTGTCTATTCTCTGGTGCCTGGCTCCTAGTAGATGTGTCCTAAACCCCTGTCTATTCTCTGGTGCCTGGCTCCTAGTAGATGTCCTAAACCCCTGTCTATTCTCTGGTGCCTGGCCCCTAGTAGATGTGTCCTAAACCCCTGTCTATTCTCTGGTGCCTGGCTCCTAGTAGATGTCCTAAACCCCTGTCTATTCTCTGGTGCCTGGCTCCTAGTAGATGTGTCCTAAACCCCTGTCTATTCTCTGGTGCCTGGCACCTAGTAGATGTGTCCTAAACCCCTGTCTATTCTCTGGTGCCTGGCTCCTAGTAGATGTGTCCTAAACCCCTGTCTATTCTCTGGTGCCTGGCTCCTAGTAGATGTCCTAAACCCCTGTCTATTCTCTGGTGCCTGGCTCCTAGTAGATGTGTCCTAAACCCCTGTCTATTCTCTGGTGCCTGGCTCCTAGTAGATGTGTCCTAAACCCCTGTCTATTCTCTGGTGCCTGGCTCCTAGTAGATGTGTCCTAAACCCCTGTCTATTCTCTGGTGCCTGGCTCCTAGTAGATGTGTCCTAAACCCCTGTCTATTCTCTGGTGCCTGGCTCCTAGTAGATGTGTCCTAAACCCCTGTCTATTCTCTGGTGCCTGGCTCCTAGTAGATGTGTCCTAAACCCCTGTCTATTCTCTGGTGCCTGGCTCCTAGTAGATGTGTCCTAAACCCCTGTCTATTCTCTGGTGCCTGGCTCCTAGTATATGTGTCCTAAACCCCTGTCTATTCTCTGGTGCCTGGCTCCTAGTAGATGTCCTAAACCCCTGTCTATTCTCTGGTGCCTGGCTCCTAGTAGATGTCCTAAACCCCTGTCTATTCTCTGGTGCCTGGCTCCTAGTAGATGTGTCCTAAACCCCTGTCTATTCTCTGGTGCCTGGCTCCTAGTAGATGTGTCCTAAACCCCTGTCTATTCTCTGGTGCCTGGCTCCTAGTAGATGTGTCCTAAACCCCTGTCTATTCTCTGGTGCCTGGCTCCTAGTAGATGTGTCCTAAACCCCTGTCTATTCTCTGGTGCCTGGCTCCTAGTAGTGCCTGGCTCCTAGTAGATGTGTCCTAAACCCCTGTCTATTCTCTGGTGCCTGGCTCCTAGTAGATGTGTCCTAAACCCCTGTCTATTCTCTGGTGCCTGGCTCCTAGTAGATGTGTCCTAAACCCCTGTCTATTCTCTGGTGCCTGGCTCCTAGTAGATGTGTCCTAAACCCCTGTCTATTCTCTGGTGCCTGGCTCCTAGTAGATGTGTCCTAAACCCCTGTCTATTCTCTGGTGCCTGGCTCCTAGTAGATGTGTCCTAAACCCCTGTCTATTCTCTGGTGCCTGGCTCCTAGTATATGTGTCCTAAACCCCTGTCTATTCTCTGGTGCCTGGCTCCTAGTAGATGTCCTAAACCCCTGTCTATTCTCTGGTGCCTGGCTCCTAGTAGATGTCCTAAACCCCTGTCTATTCTCTGGTGCCTGGCCCCTAGTAGATGTGTCCTAAACCCCTGTCTATTCTCTGGTGCCTGGCTCCTAGTAGATGTGTCCTAAACCCCTGTCTATTCTCTGGTGCCTGGCTCCTAGTAGATGTGTCCTAAACCCCTGTCTATTCTCTGGTGCCTGGCTCCTAGTAGATGTGTCCTAAACCCCTGTCTATTCTCTGGTGCCTGGCTCCTAGTAGATGTGTCCTAAACCCCTGTCTATTCTCTGGTATAGTCAAAAGGACCAGTCAAATGAAGCGGATGTTGTGCTCTGTTCTATTTGTTTAGGTAATGTACACGTCATTTCTCATTGAAGAAAGCCTCAAGGTCGTCTAACCAATGTAGTACAACAGGTTTACTCCAGTATCATTCCCAAAACAATATGAACTCACCTTAAAATGTTGATGCATACAGAAGCGGCACACCTTGTTTTTGATTTCCTTCGTAACGTGTCTAGAGGACGGCAGAAATCCACATTTGGGCTGTAAAACACAAGACCAGAAGTGAGTCACTGTGGCTCCGAGTTGATTAACTGATTTCAACAAAACGGCTCTTTTTTTTTTTAAAGCTAAAAAACACACTTATCCCTTCATCCCTTGACTTCTAAAACCCATGACTTCTGACTCATCCTTCCATTAATCCTGTATTCAGTAACCCAGGTCCTAACCTTTTCCTTATAATAGGAGTATCATCACATTTGTCTTTTCACGGTCTGTGTATATTTAAATACTCTGTCAAGTTTATATAATCTGTTTATTTAATCATTGTTTAACCAGGAATGTAAATTGGGTTTTCAAAACCAGTTCTACTGTGTTCCTCACTGAGCAGTAACTTCCTACTCTTCTACACCTGTACCTCCATCCTTAAATTTATAAAAAAGGGGAGATGACCGAGGCTGTCCCAAACGGTCGGTCTCTCTCCCTCTCAAAAGTTTGGAGACACTTAGAAATGTCCTTGTGTTTGAAAGAAAAACACGTTTTTTTGTCCATTAAAATAACATCAAATTGATCAGAAATACAGTGTAGACATTGTTAATGTTGTAAATGACTATTGTAGCTGGAAACGGCAGATTTTTAATGGAATATCTACATAGGCTTACAGAGGCCCATTATCAGCAACCATCACTCCTGTGTTCCAATGGCACGTTGTGTTAGCTAATCCAAGTTCATAATTTTAAAAGGCTAATTGATCATTAGAAAACTCTTTTGCAATGATGTTAGCACAGCTGAAAACTGTTGTTCTGATTAAAGAAGCAATAAAACTGGCCATCTTTAGACTAGTTGAGTATCTGGAGCATCAGCATTTGTGGGTTCGATTACAGGCTCAAAAATGGACAGAAACAAAGTACTTTCTTCTGAAACTCATCAGTCTATTCTTGTTCTGAGAAATGAAGGCTACTCCATGTGAGAAAATGCCAAGAAACTGAAGATCTGGTACAACGCTGTGTACTACTCCCTTCACAGAACAGCGCAAACTGTCTCTAACCAGAATAGAAAGAGGAGTGAGAGGCCCCGGTGCACAACTGAGCAAGAGGATAAGTACAGTAGAGAGTCTAGTTTGAGAAATAGACGCCTCACGAGTCCTCAACTGGCAGATTCATTAAATAGTACCCGCAAAACATCAGTCTCAACGTCAACAGTGAAGAGGCGACTCCGGGACGCTGGCCTTCTAGGCTCCAGATCAGGGGTGTCAAACATACGGCCCGCGGGCCGGAACCGGCCCCCAAGGAGGTTCGATCAGGCCCGCAGGATAATTTGAAAGTGGAAAAAATGCATAAAAGACATGGAATTAATATTTTTAATTCGCTGCAATTCATGGATTATCCGCTAAGGGGCGCACTCTTTCCATCAGAGTAGAAGACAAGCCGCATCACTGAGACAGACTGAAAACAGCAGACGGTATCAATGCGCCATCTGCTGCTTGTTACGACGTTGTTAATACCTTGGTCTCTACCTCTCCGCTACACCCTCATTAGCCAAAATGTCGTTATCCAAACGGAGAAAAGTAGATAAGGAGTGTAGAATTTTCAAAGAAAAATGGACCACGTCCTATTTATTTACAGAGATGCACGGAAAACCTTCGTGCTTGGTGTGTTTGCAACAAGTTTCGGTATTGAAGGAATATAATATTCGACGCCACTACGAGACTCATCACAGCGAAAAATATGACGGCTTGCAAGGACAACTGAGAAGAGATAAGATTAACGAATTGCTGGCGGGTCTGAGGAAACAGCAGTCAACTTTCATCCAGAGCCGAGAAGTCAGTGAAGCAGCGGTAAAAGCCAGCTACCTAATTGCTAGCGAAATAGCATTAGCATCGAAGCCGTATTCCGACGGTGACTTTGTTAAACGATGCATGATGAAGGCGGCTGAACTTGTGCAAACGAGAGTGTCCAATCAGGCCCGCGTGTGGTTTGAGTAAAAAATAAAATGAACTCAGTATACTTTAAAATGACTCAAATCAAATTGAAACAAACAATTTGTAGATTGTGCCCAGCTCGCTAATAATCACCAGAATGAAAGCTAGACATAGAAAATTCCCAGAACGATGGATAGAGAACAATTCAGTTTCCAATTTTGATGTAGAGGAAATGAAACAAATTTTCAATGCGGCCCTCCAGACCTCACTGAAGACCGAATGCGGCCCCCAGGGCAAGATGAGTTTGACACCCCTGCTCCAGATACTGAACTAGCCTAAAGGGCAGTTTTATTGCTTCTTTAATCAGAACAACAGTTTTCAGCTGTGCTAACATCATTGCAAAATGGTTTTCTAATGATCAATTAGCCTTTTAAAATTATAAACTTGGATTAGCTAACACAACGTGCCATTGGAACACAGGAGTGATGGTTGCTGATAATGGGCCTCTGTAGATATTCCATAAAAAATCTGCCGTTTCCAGCTACAATAGTCATTTACAACATTAACAATGTCTACACTGTATTTCTGATCAATTTGATGTTATTTTAATGGACAAAAAAATTATATTTTTTTCCCCTTCAAAAACAAGGATTTCTAAGTGACCCCAAACTTTTGAACAGTCGTGTGTGTGCTACTTTTTACCAGGGCCCATAGACTGTACCTTTATCTCTATAGAGAGAGGACTGAGACTGTACCTTAATCTCTATAGAGAGAGGACTGAGACTGTACCTTTATCTCTATAGAGAGAGGACTGAGACTGTACCTTTATCTCTATAGAGAGAGGACTGAGACTGTACCTTAATCGCTATAGAGAGAGGACTGAGACTGTACCTTAATCTCTATAGAGAGAGGACTGAGACTGTACCTTAATCGCTATAGAGAGAGGACTGAGACTGTACCTTAATCTCTATACAGAGAGGAGGTCTGTGTTCTCTGCTGCAGCAGCAGGAGAGCTGGGTGAGGTTCGGCAGACACAAGGCACATCCACTCAACGTATCCATCACTTTGTCACAGCGAGACTCTGCCATGACACGGAACACACAGACAGATGGGTTGTTATAACACATTCACGACAACTTAAGGTCACAGACATTTGGTGCCCGTTTTCCCCAGACACATTAAGCCTAGTTCTGAACTAAAACAGAGAATCTCCTTTGAGACTGATTTTTAATCCCTGACTAGGATCACCTGTGTCTGGGAACTGGGCCTTGATGTGTAGGTTTTAACTGTAGGCATAAAGAAGGCAGTCCTCATAATGATTCAATAAACACAAAGCACTTAAGAATTCCATTTAGGTTCTCACCAGACACACAGACTGTAGATTCCATTACCTATAGATAGCATTCTGTCACCACTAACTTCACACACACGACAAGTCCCCCTACCCCAACGGAAAGTCCACACGCACAAGTCCAAACACACACACGTCCAAACACACACACGTCCAAACACACACACGTCCAAACACACACACGTCCAAACACACACACGCCCAAACACACACACGCCCAAACACACACACGCACAAACACACACACGCACAAACACACACACGCACAAACACACACACGCACACGCCCAAACACACACACGCACACGCCCAAACACGCACACGCCCAAACACACACACGCCCAAACACACACACGCACACGCCCAAACACACACACGCCCAAACACACACACGCCCAAACACACACACGCACACGCCCAAACACACACACGCCCAAACACACACACGCACACGCACACGCCCAAACACACACACACACACGCACACACGTCCGCACAGACACACGTCCGCACAGACACACGTCCCACAGCTTAGTCTGCTGATATATTCCACAACAACACAAGGAAATGTGATGTGTCATATTTCATGACAACCTGAAGATGCCAAACCCTGACAACTAAAAGACAACACGTACCTGGCCTTTCCTGCTGAACCTTCAATGACAACTGTCGGACAAAGTCCAGCGGGAGCTTCACAGCCTCCTACACAAACAACAATGTATTGATTGAAATGCATCTATAGCATATACTATCACACAATAATGTATTGATTGAAATGTACCTATAGCATATACTTTCACACAATAATGTATTGATTGAAATGTACCTATAGCATATACTATCACACAATAATGTATTGATTGAAATGTACCTATAGCATATACTATCACACAATAATGTATTGATTGAAATGTACCTATAGCATATACTATCACACAATAATGTATTGATTAAAATGTACCTATAGCATATACTATCACACAATAATGTATTGATTAAAATGTATCTATAGCATATATCAGCTGTATCAGGGAACAGAACTGACCGTGACCTTTCAACTGCATTTGATAACATGTGGCAAAGAACTGTCTTTTAACCAAACAGTTCAATCTCATAACATATTGGGGAAAAGGCACCATGCAATCTACAACAATATGGTTATCACAGAAGAAGTATATATATATATATCTCACTCCGTTGTGGACGAATTTCTCCCCCAGTAGTGGCTTCATGACATTTTGACTATAGTCAACTATGTTCTGTATGTGGCGGAACGCTTGTTCTGTTGTCTGGAAGAGAAGAAACAGACCGTGAAGAGAAATTAGGTTTTCTGTGACAATCCTGGAGTTTTTCAGAGCGCTGTGTAAATGCAATGCTTGTGTTTGTGCCTTCACTTGCTTGGTTGACACAAGCGGTCAATGAAAGCCATTTAACCCTAAACTGGACCTTTTGAGGGCCTTACACAAGTAATGTACAGATCTGGGATCAGCTAACCCCTCCCACAATCCTAACCTTTAGTGGGGGGAAAAAATACTAAACTGACCAAAGATCAGAATATGGTGGCAACGTCACCTTACTCCGCCTTGCCTGGCTCCCACAAATGTTGATTTTCCAAAACCGAAATCCCCCCAAAAAAATTCCTTTTAAATGATCACATGAAACCCAACCAATACAGGGAGTTGGATTGAGTTGTTGATTAACCATAATAAAAAAGACACTAAACGGTTCACAGAATAAACCAATCTGACAGGTTATGGTTGTAATTGTTATGGAAAAAAAGAAGTCAACTGATGGGACACAGGAAAAGATTTTCTAACCTTATGCGAGTTTTCGGCATCTTCTGTAGAATACTTCAGGAGCCGAAGGACTCTGGCGTGCTGGATAGGAGGAGTGTTGAAAAATATCAGCATGGGAAATCATTTTAAAAGAAGGTACCTAAATATAAATAAGTTGGTGTGAGAGTCATTTGCTGTAACTCATGTGATAACTCAGCAAGGTTAAAGTTAGCTAGCTAGCTTGCTACCGTAAATACATTGCTAGTTTGATTTCCAAGGCACTAAATGTGGCTAACGTTAGCTACGACGCTAGCTTGATGTTTGGTAGCTAGCAGCTGGTGTGGGAAAAAATACCACGATAATCAGATGACTCCTAGCCAAACAATCTAGTGACAAGTAAAATAAACAATATTCTACTTTCCACTGTTCTGCTTTTACAGACCTGGACGGCGCCAGACAACCTGACCAGCTAGCTAATATATTAGCTACCAAGCTAGTTAGTAGCATATGCTAGCTACCAAGATTTTCGCTACTGACCTAACATTAGCTAGCTCACCTGGACATTAGAAACCACTAGGCTTTTGTTGCCCTCTCCGTGGTATTTCCATTCGTTCTCGTCCATTTTGTCCAGTTCCATAACAGAACTGTACGTCCTAGGCAACTTAATATATATGGCCTATTAACTCCAGCAACGTTGCCAGGCCAACACACAAGTTCTGAAGCTAAAACAATAATTTTAAGCTACTGACACCAAAGAACTATTGCTTTCTGGAGGATGTCCCGCCCACTCTCATCATATTGGCCAGATGTTTTTAGATGCAATTTTCATTGGATACTTCAGCCAGACGTAACGGAACTCGCTTGAGGATATTTTCTGCAGCCAATCCAAAGAGGATGGAAAAGTGTTGCCAATCGCACGTGTTATTCTAATGACAGTGCCCCAAGAGAATGTGTCTGCGATCTAAGATACGATACATGACTAAAAGTATGTGGACAACTATGTGGACAACTGCTAGTCGAACATCTCATTCCGAAAATTATGGGCGTTAATATGGAGTTGTCCCCCCTTTGCTGCTATAACAGCCTCCACACTTCTGTGAAGGCTTTCCACTAGATGTTGAAACATTGCTGCGACCACAAGAGCAATAGTGAGGTCGGGCACTGATGTTATGCGATTAGGCACGGCTCGCAGTCGGCGTTACAATTAATCCCAAAGGTGTTCAAGTTCTTCCACACCGATCGCGACAAACCATTTCTGTATGGACCTCGCTTGGTGTATGGGGGCATTGTGCTGAAATAGGAAAGGGCCTTCCCCAAACTGTTTCCACACAATTGGAAGCTGTGACGATCCTCCCATTCCGTCTGCCGAATTCTTACTCTTTGCTCTTGTTTTCCCCAATAGGATGTCGGTGGGCGGAGCCCGGAGTGTCGTCAGCAAAATGGGACACACCTAGGCTTGTTTGTTTTGGCACCTCTCAACACCCCTCATTATCACCATCTATGCACGCAACTACTCACTTACACATACACTATTGCCAATTGTATATAGTGTACTTCAGTTAATAAATATATTTTTGTTATTACTTGATCTCTGTGTTTTTGTTACAGGCTACAAGCCGGTTAGTGACAAGTGGGGGCTCGTCCGGGATAATAATGAGGGTTTCTAGACATTTTGTTGCATTATGATGGGTTGACGCTAATTGGGATGTGCCAACAATTTAGAACTTTTAAAAAGGGCTGATAAACAGACTCATGTTGAGTTTGCGCAAGAGTTATCTTCGCAACCGGCTAACGATGTTACAAAGAAATCTGTCACTACTTTTCCTGTGATCCGTTACGGGTTGACCCCACATTAGAAGAGTTGCGTGACCAAATTGTGCCTGTGGAACAGTTCGAAGATGTCGCCCATGGCTATTTTCTCCAGGATATATGTCCTGAAAAGGAAGAGGGTGCCTCGTAGTAGTTGTTTTGTAGGGGGAGGCTATTAGTCAGGTTATGGTACAAGTTATGTTTTGTGAGTTGGCGTTACAAACTTCCCACAACGATGTTGCTGGACATCTGGGCGTGAAGAGAACCTACAGTCGCATACTGAAACATTTATTTTGGCCTAAGTTAAAGAGGGATGTTTGTGCGTTCATCGACCTGTCACAACTGTCAATTAACAGGGTAAACCTAATCACGTTATTAAGCCAGTACCGCTGTTTCCTAGTCCCGTGCTCAGCCAACGTTTTGAGTATCTGATTATTGACTGTGTTGGCCCTCTGCCTCGCTCTAAGAATGGTAGTAGTTACCTGTTCACTGTGATGTCAGACCACTAGGTTTCCTGCTGCCTATCCTCTCCGGTCTATCACGACTAAGTCTGTGCTAAACTGTGTCAAAGCTTTTATTTCGCTGTTTGGAATCCCTTAAGGTTATTCAGAGTGACCAAGGTTCTGATTTTACCACTAATCTGTTATTTTTTTCAGATTCTCCAACGGCTCCATATTAAACACGATTTGTCTAGCGCCTATCGCGCGCAGAGTCAAGGAGCGTTGGAGCGTTTCCATCAAACACTTAAGTCTTTGTTGAGAGCTTATTGTACGGCGATGGATAAGGATTAGGAGTGTGGGTTGCCGTGTTTACTGTTAGCCACCAGCGAGGTTTCACAGGAGAGCACAGGTTTCAGTCCAAATGACGAGGTGTTCGGACATAGTGTGCGTGGGCTTCTAGCGGTGCTCCAGGATGTCTGAAAGTCTCCCAAGTCACCTCAGTCCCTGTTATCTTCTGTGTGTGATTTCCGGCGACGCCTGTACGTCGCTGGTGAGATGGCTTAAAGAGAAGCTTTCATCTTCCCAGGGGAGGTTGAAAAGAATATTTGATCGCCGAGCTGAGCCTCATCGCTTTAGTCCAGGTGACCATGTTCTTGCTCGGCTGCAAATTGTTGGATCTCCTTTTCAAGCCAAGTTTCAAGGTCCATATACGGTTGTGCACGGAGCAAAACTATCTAGTTGCCACTCCGGAACGGAGGAAAGCGCACCAACTGTCCCATGTAAAATATGCCAAAATCCTATTACCCACGTTACCTTTGGGGCCCGAAGAGGATGGTAAACCTGTTCTTTTGGCCGGTACTGTTACATTGCTGGGTTCTTCTTGTCGTGCTAGGTCCGTGCATAGTAAGGAGGAGATCCCTGGTCCAGAAGATTGCGTACTACAGGGTAGATTGATAAATTCAGAGAAACTAGATGTTTTGTACAACCCTTCTCGCTCATCTACCCTTGCTGATAGGAGAGATGAGTTGTTTGGTCTGATTCTGAATTTTCCAGTTTTGCTTTCTGATACACCTACAAACTTAATAGAATATTGACGTTGGGAATGTTGACCCCATCCGTCCGCGGTTCTATAGAGTTTCTTCAGAGAAACGACGTTGTCTGGATGCTGAGATCAGGTATATGCTGGAGAGTGATATTGCAGAGCCTTCTTTCTCCAGATGGGCTTCTCCCTGTATCTTGGTCAGTAAACCGGATGGGACAAACAGATTTTGTACAGACTACCGTAAAGTAAACAGTGTCACTAAGCCAGATTAGTCGGATGGAGGACTGCGTTGATCAGGTCTGAGCAGCTAAGTTTGTGATCCGGGTCGTGACAAGTGGGGGTCTCGTAAAGTTTGACCTGTTAAAGGGCTATTGGCAGGTGCCACTGAAGAGTAGGGCACGTGAAATCTCTGGCTATATTACACCCTCTGGTCAGAGTTTCGGCCTGTGTAATGCACCTGCCACTTTTCATCGCCTTATGACCACGATCGTCTCCGGTCTGGTTGGGTGATCGTCTCCGGTCTGGTTGGGCGATCGTCTCCGGTCTGGTTGGGCGATCGTCTCCGGTCTGGTTGGGCGATCGTCTCCGGTCTGGTTGGGCGATCGTCTCCGGTCTGGTTGGGCGATCGTCTCCGGTCTGGTTGGGCGATCGTCTCCGGTCTGGTTGGGCGATCGTCTCCGGTCTGGTTGGGCGATCGTCTCCGGTCTGGTTGGGCGATCGTCTCCGGTCTGGTTGGGCGATCGTCTCCGGTCTGGTTGGGTGCGCTGTTTATCTGGACGATGTAGTGGTTTATGCAGATACTTGGGAGGAGCATCTGTCTTGTATTGGAAGCCTTGTTTGAACGCCCGGCTGCAGGTTGCCTCACTATCAATCTGGCTAAGTGTGAGGTTTGCTCAGGCGACCGTTGCGTACCTTGGTAAGGTGGATGGGCAGGGTGAAGTGCATCCTGTTCGGGCTAAAGTGGTAGCTATTGATGCTTTTCCACTGCCAACTACTAAATAGGAACTGATGCGTTTCTTGGGAATGATTGGTTATTACTGTAGTTTCTGTAGGAACTTCTCTACCGTAGTCGCTCCTCTGACAGATTTGCTGAAAGCGGTTTATTTTCATTTACAAGTGCGAAGCAGTGCGACAAAAACAACACAGAGTTACACATAAACAAACGTACAGTCAATAACACAATAGAAAAATCCTATGTACAGTGTGTGCAAATGTAGAGAGGTAAGGCAATAAATAGTCCATAGTGGTGAAATAATTACAATTTAGCATTAACACTGGAGTGATAGATGTGCAGATGATGATGTGCAAGTAGAGATACTGGGGTGTAAAAGAGCAAGAGGATAAATAACAATATGGGGACGAGGTAGTTGGGTGTGCTATTTACAGACTGGCTGTGTACAGGTACAACGATCGGTTAGCTGCTTTGACAGCTGATGCTTAAAGTTAGAGGAGGGAGATCTGGTCTCCTCTCTGTCAACAGGCTTTTGAGGATTCAAAGAGGTTGCTTACCTCAACTCCGGTGCTGGCTGCTCCTCACGTGGCTTTGTAATTTACCTTGCAGGTACAGCATCCACCTGACCTGGGGGCAGGTGGATGCGAGTCACCTGGGGGCAGGTGGATGGGAGTCACCTGGGGGCAGGTGGATGGGAGTCACCTGGGGGCAGGTGGATGGGAGTCACGTGGGGGCA
This sequence comes from Salvelinus alpinus, assembly GCF_045679555.1. Classification (NCBI taxonomy): domain Eukaryota; kingdom Metazoa; phylum Chordata; class Actinopteri; order Salmoniformes; family Salmonidae; genus Salvelinus; species Salvelinus alpinus. Next base: position 61,651,279 of record NC_092097.1, read on the forward strand.
GGTGTCTCCAGTGTTGAGACGCCTGTTAGTTTCTTCTCCAAGAAGTTTAACTATTATCAGTTGAACTTGGGAAAAAGAAGCGCAGGCACTCATATGGGCGCTACAACACTTCGAGGTTTACGTCGGGTGTAGTACTTATTGTTGTCTACACCGACCATAACCCTCTTACCTTCTTGAGGTCTTTGATGTGTCCTAACCAGAGGATAATGAGACAGTGTTTGTTTTTGCAGGCACATCAGGGGCCTGAATGTCATTGCTGACGCTCTCTCTCTCGTGCGCCCTGTTCCTGAACGTGTCTGGTCGTGTCTGGTCTATTGATCGGTGGACATGCCTTTTCTCATACGTGTGTTCCCCCGAGGGTGTGCGTGTCGCCCACGTGACTGGCCACTGTTTATTTTGTGTTGTCCTGTCACTCCTGTTGTCTGTTACCTGCTTTCCTTGTTTTTTGTCTTTCCTCTTAAAGGTTGCTTCCTGTGCGCAAAGGTTGCTGAGGGCTGGGGGAGGAAGAGGTTGGCTGGGGCAGTGGGGTAGCGTTAACAAGGGCAATAGTTGGTGTGGTGTTCCGGGGTCCTTGGTGGTCCCCGGTTTTGGGGGGGGGGGGACAACTAGAGGTCGACCGATTAATCGGAATGGCCGATTTAATTATATAATATTAATAATTCCTATAATAACTACAACCTAAACTACAACCTTACCTGGGAATATTGAAGACTCATGTTAAAAGGAACCACCAGCTTTCATATGTTCTCATGTTCTGAACAAGGAACTTAAACGTTAGCTTTTTTACATGGCACATATTGCACTTTTACTTTCTTCTCCAACACTTTGTTTTTGCATTATTTAAACCAAATTGAACATGTTTCATTATTTATTTGAGGCTAAATTGATTTTATTGATGTATTATATTAAGTTAAAATGAGTGTTCATTCAGTATTGTTGTAATTGTCATTATTACAGATAAATAAATAAAAATCTCCCGATTAATCGGTATCAGCTTTTTTGGTCCTCCAATAATCGGTATCGGCGTTGAAAAATCATAATCGGTCGACCTCTAGTGACGACCCTCCCACTCTGTCTGACTAATTCTTACTCTTTGCTCTTGTTTTCCTTAATAGGATGTCGGTGGGCGGAGCCGGGAGTGTCACACCTAGGCGTGGGGGTGTGTCCCGGGGATAAATACACCTTTCCCCCATTCATTGAGGAGACTCTCCACGCAGACACACTGTTTTTGGTTGTGGCTTTTTGTGTCTTGTTTGTTTTGGCACCTCTCAACACACCTCATTATCACCCTCTATGCACGCAACCACACACTTACACTACTGACTACACACACCATTGTCAAGTGTATATCGTTTACTTTAGTTAATAAATATATTTATTACTTGATCTCTGTCTCCCTTTTTGTTATAGGCTATGAGCCGGTTTGTGACAGAAGCACAGAATCGTCTAGAATGTCATTGTATGCTGTAGCGCTAAGATTTCCCTTCACTGGAACTAAGGGGTATAGCACGAACCAGGAAAAACAGCCCCAGACAAAATTCCTCCACAAAACTTTACAGTTGGCACTATGCATTGGGGCAGGTAGCGTTCTCCTGGCCTCCGCCAAACCCAGATTTGTCCGTCGGACTGCCAGATGGTGAAGCGTGATTCATCACTCCAGAGAACGTGTTTCCACTGCTCCAGAGTCCAATGGTGGCGAGCTTTACACCACTCCAGCCGACGCTTGGTGATCTTAGGCTGGTGCTCGGTCATGGAAACCCATTTCTTGAAGCTCGCGACGAACAGTTATTGTGCTGATGTTGCTTCCGGAGGCAGTTTGGAACTTGGTAGTGAGTGTTGCAACCAAGGACAGATAATTTTTACCCTCTTCACGCTTCAGCACTCGGCAGTCCCGTTCTGTGAGCTTGTGTTTAGCCTACCACTTTGCGGCTGAGCCATTGTTGCTCATAGACGTTTCCATTTCACAATAACAGCACTTAGAGTTGACCGAGCCAGCTCTAGCAGGGCAGAAATTTGATGAACTGACATGTTGGAAAGGTAGCATCATATGACGGTGCCACGTTGAAAGTCACTGTTCTTCAGTAAGGCCATTCTACTGCAAAATGTTTGTCCATGGAGATCCCATGGCTGTGTGTTATTTAGATTTAACTTTATGGTGATTTACTTTATTTACTTATTCTAATTCTTAAGTTAGGCTGTGGAATAACAGTTTTTCTAACTTTATTAAAATGTATTTCAAAACAACCTTTTAGATGTTCTACCTCACTTGAAAGTTCAAAATATGTAAAATATCTCCGTAACATAAGGCAGTAGGACTCAACCTTTTTCGATTACGGTTCCACCAACTGTAGTTGGCTGTTACGGTTCCACCAACTGTAGTTGGCTGTTACGGTTCCACCAACTGTAGTTGGCTGTTACGGTTCCACCAACTGTAGTTGGCTGTTACGGTTCCACCAACTGTAGTTGGCTGTTATGGTTCCACCAACTGAAGTTGGCTGTTATGGTTCCACCAACTGAAGTTGGCTGTTATGGTTCCACCAACTGTAGTTGGCTGTTACGGTTCCACCAACTGTAGTTGGCTGTTATGGTTCCACCAACTGAAGTTGGCTGTTATGGTTCCACCAACTGTAGTTGGCTGTTATGGTTCCACCAACTGTAGTTGGCTGTTATGGTTCCACCAACTGTAGTTGGCTGTTATGGTTCCACCAACTGAAGTTGGCTGTTATGGTTCCACCAACTGTAGTTGGCTGTTATGGTTCCACCAACTGAAGTTGGCTGTTATGGTTCCACCAACTGTAGTTGGCTGTTACGGTTCCACCAACTGTAGTTGGCTGTTATGGTTCCACCAACTGAAGTTGGCTGTTATGGTTCCACCAACTGTAGTTGGCTGTTATGGTTCCACCAACTGTAGTTGGCTGTTATGGTTCCACCAACTGTAGTTGGCTGTTATGGTTCCACCAACTGAAGTTGGCTGTTATGGTTCCACCAACTGTAGTTGGCTGTTATGGTTCCACCAACTGTAGTTGGCTGTTACGGTTCCACCAACTGTAGTTGGCTGTTATGGTTCCACCAACTGAAGTTGGCTGTTATGGTTCCACCAACTGAAGTTGGCTGTTATGGTTCCACCAACTGAAGTTGGCTGTTATGGTTCCACCAACTGAAGTTGGCTGTTACGGTTCCACCAATTGTAGTTGGCTGTTACGGTTCCACCAACTGAAGTTGGCTGTTATGGTTCCACCAACTGAAGTTGGCTGTTACGGTTCCACCAACTGTAGTTGGCTGTTACGGTTCCACCAACTGAAGTTGGCTGTTACGGTTCCACCAACTGAAGTTGGCTGTTATGGTTCCACCAACTGAAGTTGGCTGTTACGGTTCCACCAACTGAAGTTGGCTGTTATGGTTCCACCAACTGAAGTTGGCTGTTACGGTTCCACCAACTGTAGTTGGCTGTTACGGTTCCACCAACTGAAGTTGGCTGTTACGGTTCCACCAACTGAAGTTGGCTGTTATGGTTCCACCAACTGAAGTTGGCTGTTACGGTTCCACCAACTGAAGTTGGCTGTTACGGTTCCACCAACTGTAGTTGGCTGTTACGGTTCCACCAACTGAAGTTGGCTGTTATGGTTCCACCAACTGTAGTTGGCTGTTATGGTTCCACCAACTGTAGTTGGCTGTTACGGTTCCACCAACTGTAGTTGGCTGTTATGGTTCCACCAACTGAAGTTGGCTGTTATGGTTCCACCAACTGAAGTTGGCTGTTATGGTTCCACCAACTGAAGTTGGCTGTTATGGTTCCACCAACTGAGGTTGGCTGTTACGGTTCCACCAACTGTAGTTGGCTGTTACGGTTCCACCAACTGAAGTTGGCTGTTACGGTTCCACCAACTGAAGTTGGCTGTTACGGTTCCACCAACTGAAGTTGGCTGTTACGGTTCCACCAACTGAAGTTGGCTGTTATGGTTCCACCAACTGAAGTTGGCTGTTACGGTTCCACCAACTGAAGTTGGCTGTTACGGTTCCACCAACTGAAGTTGGCTGTTACGGTTCCACCAACTGAAGTTGGCTGTTACGGTTCCACCAACTGAAGTTGGCTGTTACGGTTCCACCAACTGAAGTTGGCTGTTATGGTTCCCTGTTACGGTTCCCTGTTACGGTTCCACCAACTGTAGTTGGCTGTTACGGTTCCCTGTTACGGTTCCACCAACTGTAGTTGGCTGTTACGGTTCCACCAACTGAAGTTGGCTGTTACGGTTCCACCAACTGAAGTTGGCTGTTACGGTTCCCTGTTACGGTTCCACCAACTGAAGTTGGCCGTTACGGTTCCACCAACTGAATGTTGCTCTGCCCGGAGTACCCCTGATGTACCCCCTCTTGTACATTTTACCAGTAACTATGGTCTGATGAGTTTTCTCAAGTACCCCCTGGATGGTCCTAGTACCCCTGGTTGGGAACCAATGACATAAGGCATTTACTGTGTCCTGTATTATCAATGTATAAAACAATGTTTTTTGCATCTTTATGGTTGTGCAATATATTTTGAAATATTGCTTTCTGTGCCTCCCCAACCCTCATTTGGGATGCAGCTTTCTGTGCCTCCCCAACCCTCATTTGGGATGCAGCTTTCTGTGCCTCCCCAACCCTCATTTGGGATGCAGCTTTCTGTGCCTCCCCAACCCTCATTTGGGATGCAGACATAAACACATCATATGTTTTGATGAAATCATTAGCCTTATGACATTCCATTCAAATGCAGTGTGTTTTAATATACTGTATATAAATTAGCAACATCAAGAACATACATTAAAATTAATCTTCTGTCAATAATCTCAAAATAGACCCTATGTAGTATCTATAAAGGTGAACAAGTTGATATTCAGAGTACTAAACATATTTTAATATTAAAAAAAAGAAAGAAATGAACAATTATTCTAACCAATATGTGTGTCTGACCTATGTCCAAGTGTCCAGGTGGATGGGGCAGGTAAACATTTAGCTGCTGGAAATCCTTATCATGGTGAAGGACTTGGGTTTTTTGGACCTTCCCATCCCCACTCTCAGTTCACCTTTGCAGTTGCCTGAACTGGCTCTGTTGTTGCTGTCCCCTTGGCTCTGGTTAGAGGCTGTTTCAGGCTGTGTTGATGATGATGATGATGATGGCTCAGATTCATAGAGAACGCAGATGGAGCCGTCCTCTCCTATCCGGTATGACACCTCGTATGGGTCCACCCACATGGTAAGCTCACTGGGCAGAAGGGTGAAGAGCTGTTCTCTGGTCAGTCCAATGGTGCCGGCGGCTTCACCGATGACCGGGTCCATCTTGTGGTTCTCGTTGATTCTGATGCATCTGTAAGCTGAGCCTCGGCAGGGAGCGTTAGGGAACCAGTGGTGCTTGTAGTGCTCTGCGAAAAAGAAATAACAAAGTCATGTCAGAATTGCCGTATGATATAGAAAAGGATTGGGCGGTCAAAACAGCCATTTTTGCTCTCTGTCCTTCATGTTTTGTTATTGTGCGGCGTGTGAGACAGACACTTCTGCTACTCAGACATCAATCATCATTGAAGATTTTAATAGCAAGAATATCAGCAGAAATTACAAAACAATACACACACACAATGATTATTATGGCCTATCCTGGTGTCTATGTTGTCTGTCCTACAGGTAGCTAGCTAAGTTGACAGCCTAATGTTCATTCATAGCCTGTACCCCTAAACTTCTACTTGATCTGCTTAAAAAAAAGAAAATGTTACTGACCGTGTGATGGAATGCATACTTGTCTGGCGATTTTTATAGGCTACCCTATGCATGAACAGTCATATTCCCCATAAATTTTTACCTCCCAGAGATTTTTCGAGGGAATGGCTGAAATGCTGAAGTTGCTCCTCGGATAGCAGTCCAGTTGTTTTCAGTAATCTGGAGATGAAATTCGCTGCTGTGGATACCTCAGTTTTCATTTTATATCCGTCTCATCAACTATAGAGTAAACAAACGGAGAACATTAGTTCACAACCAACCTATAAAACTACAAGATTGCAACGAAAATAACAACCTATGTCATAACAATGTTATAACGACCGCCACCATCTCTCTTTGTTGAAATTATTAACATAAACTACGAGATAAAAACGAAACAAACCTTGTCTACAATCAGGAAAAAAAAAGTTACTGGATCGCTTCTTCTCCTTGCAAATATGACTGGGAGATTTTGAAAAGGGAGAAAATGTAGATTACGTGTGGGTGGAGGGGGGGAGAAAAAAACGTATTTCAGTGCAGTCTTTGGCGCTCACTACCCTGCTTTTTTTCCTGCTCAGCTGGTAAACATTCTGGAGTACCACAAAACCCCAGGCAACCAATCCTGTCACACATCACCTATGACGTCATAAAGATTTTACTCTCTCGTTTTGTGTAAACGGAGAGAATGTATTGAACTTTGTTCACTAATGTTACACAGAATAATGCCGTAAAATGATATCACCGCAAATATTATTCATCCATATTAAAATTTGGGCGAAGTATTGCAATGTCTTTCTTTTATGATCTGATATGTACTACTGACACAATGTGTCATGGATTTAATTAATTCACTGAGATTAAATGTTGCGTAAACAATCTCTTGGGAATCAATTTTTTAAAAGTCTGTCTCTGTCCATTTCTTTGGTGTGCAGATTCTTGTCTGTCCGAGAGAGAAGGATAAGAGCGAGAGAAAGAGAGAGAAATGGCAAAACTCGGCGTTGTTATTTTTGTCCCTTTTGGCTATCCATACAGTTTTTATCACGGAGCGCTTTCTAGACCAATAGGATTGCTGTTTAAGTTGAGGTCGTGTATAAGCAGTGTTGTGATTAGCTCATTCTGTAAAACATTTGAACGGTGGTTTAATAACTTGCAAACTGAGCTAGCCTGCAGTTATTTTTTGTTAACTTTTTTTTAGGAATGCCTTTTAAATTGTGAGACGTGCGACAAATAACTAGCCAGAGGCTTGCTTTGAACCGCCATACCAGAGATGTTCAGGTTGAGTTCCCTGACCCACATTGACTGGCGCTAGTTAGCTTGCCAAAGTTCGCAAACTAGCTAAAAAGTTGCTACTTGGCTATCCAAGTTACACGTTTTCTAGTAATTTTAAAGTAGGTATTCCAGGTATTCCAGCCCAGCCGCATCCCTGGACCCCTGGCCTGGTAACATGGCGTACCCACCCCGCAAGCGCCTCAAGGTGCTGAGTCCTGCGGCTCCATGTAACGACCCCTTCGGAGGTGACGATGACTTCACCCAGGATGATCTGGAAGAGATTGATATTATAGCATCTCAGGCCGTCAACGGGGATCTAGCAGGACCAGGGCCAAGCTCCATTGGTTCTCGACCAGGGGAGTCGAGGAAGCCGTATTCGGGAAGCAGACAACAACCCTCTGGTCTGGCTAGGAGTAACTCCATGAGAGACAGAGAGATCCCTGAGTTTCCATGTAAAGACACTTTCGGTAAGACTTATGAAATAAATGTACTATCTGTGGCCTAAAGCACTTAACTATTCCTGACAGAATATATATTGGCCTCTTGTTCTTCCATTCCTCACAGAATATATATTGGCCTCTTGTTCTTCCATTCCTCACAGAATATACATTACCGGTCAAAAGTTTTAGAGCACCTACACATTCAAGGCTTTTTCTTAATTTTTTACATTTTCTACATTGTAGAATAATAGTGAAGACATCAAAACTATGAAATAACACATATGGAATCATGTAGTAACTGAAATAGTGTTAAACAAATCAAAATATATTTTATATTTGAGATATTTAAAATAGCCACCCTTTGCCTTGATGACAGCTTTGCACACTCTTGGCATTCTCTCAACCAGCTTCATGATGTGCCTAGGGTTGCACATTTTGTTTCAAAGGTAGAAACTTTATGTGGGAATTACCGGGACTATATGGGAAATAACGTAAATATATGCAAATTAATATTAATACAATTTAAATGTAATGTTTTTTGCATTGGAATTATTTACCATATCATATGGAGACAGTAACATAAACCTTTTACCTTATCATAAGTAGACATAATTGCAAATTAATAAATCCTTCCAATAGAAATTTAAGAAACAATTTAGTTACGAATTGAACTTCCATTAAATTAGTTGACTCTTAACATGGGATGATTTCACTGAACAACAAAATAAAGGGAATATTGAATGATCCCCAGTGATCCGTCACATCTCCCAAAAACGTTTTCAACATACATCTGTAAAATAATAGTCTAGAAACTAAAGATTTGGTTGTCTTCCTCTCAGGCTTCCATGTCTTCTCCCTGGACCTCCTTAATGTCCACCTCTTGAACATCAGACTCTGAGGCCTCATCTTCACTGTCACTTTCCAACCTTGTTGAGGTTGGCTCGTTGTCAGGCTCAAAAGCCTCATATTTTCCCATGGCCAACAATTTTTCAACCCTTCGTCAGCCTGTTGCGTGCTTTGGTGTGTGTTCCCAAACAAAGACCAGTTGCGCTCTGAGGCAGCTGATTTGGTTGGTGGGTGGGATTTGGACAATGATGGAGGCAACAGGGGAAAGAGCCTCAGATCCACAAAGTCCCTTCCACCAGGTGGCTGATGAGATATGTTGGCACGACTGCCATATTGCATCTCCATCCCAAAGCCCTTGCTTGGAAATGTACTTCGCCAGACTGCCAAGATCCTTGCCCTCATCCAGGCCAAGGTGGCGAGACACGGTAGTGATGACACCATAGGCCTTGTTGATCTCTGCACCAGACAGGATGCTCTTGCCAGTGTACTTGGGGTCCAATATGTATGCTACGGCGTGTATGGACTTCAGGCAGAAGTCTTCACGCTTTCTGATGTATTTCAGAACTGCAGTTTCCTCTGCTTGGAGCAACAGTGAAGTGGGCAGGGCAGTACGGATTTCTTCTCTTACGTCTGCAAGCAGAGTCTGAACATCAGACGGGATGGCATTGTCTCCCTCAGTCCGTGCAATGGCTACTGCTATAGGTTTTCAGGCTGCTTACCACTCTCTCTCTAAATACACAAGCAAGGGGGATCCAGGAGGATCCTCTTGATGGGGCTGTCCATATCGGCAGACTGTGATATGGCCATTTCTTGGAGAGACTCCATCCCCTCCAGGAGATTGTCAAACATGATGACAATTAAAAACTCTCTGAGAAGTAGCCGTTATTTACTGTTTTAAACCTGGGGTTGCTATACATTATTTTTTACCCATTTTATAAGAGAATCACCGAAATTGGAAAAAAAATTGGCATTTATAAATAAAATCCAGTCTTTATTAAATGCCTTTTCAAAACCCGCTATAAACACCATTCCTGGCTTCTTATATGTTTCATGATGTTCTATTATTTCTATTAGTTGTCGTATATTATCTCCAATGTATCGTCCATGTAAAAAACCTGTCTGATCAGGATGAACAATTCCTGGTAAAACCCTTTTAATTCTGAGTGCTATGCATTTCGCTAGTAAATTTGCATCACAACATTGAAGTGTAAGAGGCCTCCAGTTTTTTAGATAGACTGGGTCTTTATATTTGCTATCTGGGTCTTGTTTTAATAATAGTGAAATCAGACCTTCCGTATTTCATAGTTTTGATGTCTTCACTATTATTCTACGATGTAGAAAATAGTAAAAATAAAGAAATATTTTACACTTGTTTTTCTATTCCTGACAGAATATATATTGTCCTCTTGTTCTTCCATTCCTGACAGAATATATATTGTCCTCTTGTTCTTCCATTCCTGACAGAATATATATTGTCCTCTTGTTCTTCCATTCCTGACAGAATATATTTTGTCCTCTTGTTCTTCCATTCCTGACAGAATATATTTTGTCCTCTTGTTCTTCCATTCCTGACAGAATATATTTTGTCCTTTTGTTTTTGCAGGGAACAGACATCAGTCGAAGACTGACGGGGAGCATTTAAAGCAACTGGAAGCCCAACAAGCAGACCTCCAGAAAAAGGTAGTAAACTGATATGCTGAGGTGTGAAACTCAAATCCTGGAAAGTCTCGTGACATATATTCACATTGCTAGTTTACTTTTAAGAAATCTCAGCAGCTCATGCTCAATATCATGTTTGGCTAGTCATAAACCAAATAATACAGTGTGGAATATGACAGTGTGATGTGGTTGTGTTCTCCAGCTAAAGGAGGTAGAGGAGGAGATCCTGATGAAGAACGGAGAGATCAGAGTGCTGCGTGACTCCCTCAGGGTCGCCCAGCAGGAGAAGGAGGCGCAAAGACAGGCTCAGCTCCTCCTGGAGAAGGAGAAGAGAGACGCTCAGAGCGAGAAGGAGAAGGAGCTCTCCAAGAAGGTAGACGTCCAAGTCTGTTTTTGATACTGTACGACTATCAAACCCCAATGTGTTACGAAACTACCTTTTACACACTATCCTGCCGAGTCCGAACGAGTGTTGAAAAATTCCGGTAACTTTCCCCAAATTCCCAGAAATCCTGGTTGTAATTTTTCAGGTATCAGGAGGGAATAAGCATATATCCAGAATCCTCCAGCCTGGATTTCTGGAAAACCTGGTCCTTCTTTTGCATAGTTACAAGAATTTTGCAACCGTATGTGATGTAGTTAAGAACGTACCCTAAGCTCACTCCACAGTTAGCTTGAAATGTCGCGGGTGAAGCCGTCCAAGAGGTACCTTTTCGGTGGCTCAACCCGTTGGTACGTTGTCAAGGAGGACGGTCACGTGTGTTTGCGAGCAAAGGATCAATGGTTCGAGTCGGACAGTGGAGGAAGCTAAGCTGTTAGCAACACACTGACCCCCGTTACAGTGGAGGAAGCTAAACTGTCACTGACCCCCGTTACAGTGGAGGAAGCTAAGCTGTTAGCAGCACACTGACCCCCATTACAGTGGAGGAAGCTAAACTGTTAGCATCACACTGACCCCCGTTACAGTGGAGGAAGCTAAACTGTTAGCAGCACACTGACCACCGTTATAGTGGAGGAAGCAAAACTGTTAGCAACACACTGACCCCCGTTACAGTGGAGGAAGCTAAACTGTTAGCAACACACTGACCCCCGTTACAGTGGAGGAAGCTAAACTGTTAGCAACACACTGACCCCCGTTACAGTGGAGGAAGCTAAACTGTTAGCATCACACTGACCCCCGTTACAGTGGAGGAAGCTAAACTGTTAGCATCACACTGACCCCCGTTACAGTGGAGGAAGCTAAACTGTTAGCAGCACACTGACCACCGTTACAGTGGAGGGCGCTAAACTGTTAGCATCACACTGACCCCCGTTACAGTGGAGGAAGCTAAACTGTTAGCAACACACTGACCCCAGTTACAGTGGAGGGCGCTAAACTGTTAGCATCACACTGACCCCCGTTACAGTGGAGGAAGCTAAACTGTTAGCAGCACACTGACCACCGTTACAGTGGAGGGCGCTAAACTGTTAGCATCACACTGACCCCCGTTACAGTGGAGGAAGCTAAACTGTTAGCAGTACACTGACCCCCGTTACAGTGGAGGGCGCTAAACTGTTAGCAACACACTGACCCCCGTTACATTGGGGGAAGCTAAACTGTTAGCAGCACACTGACCCCCGTTACAGTGGAGGAAGCTAAACTGTTAGCAACACACTGACCCCCGTTACAGTGGAGGGCGCTAAACTGTTAGCATCACACTGACCCCCGTTACAGTGGAGGAAGCTAAACTGTTAGCATCACACTGACCCCCGTTACAGTGGAGGAAGCTAAACTGTTAGCATCACACTGACCCCCGTTACAGTGGAGGAAGCTAAACTGTTAGCATCACACTGACCCCCGTTACAGTGGAGGAAGCTAAACTGTTAGCATCACACTGACCCCCGTTACAGTGGAGGAGTATCTCATCCTTTACTTGAATGGTTATTTACATGTCTGACACAAGGTGATGAGCCACTGCTTTATGGTTTACATGAAACCTTTCTCATCCATTCTGGCTGATATTGTATGCATCCCAAATGGGTTTTCTGATGACGATCTAACCCATTGGTTTGTCTGTCTGTATTTTAACGCTCCAACCTACACAACCTCTGTATTCGTGTCTTACGGAGGGGTTGTAAAAAAAAAAGCAGCATACAAGTTTCCGTTGGACATCCGTGTACAATTGGACAGTAAAGTCCATCTGTTTCCTTCTGATGTGTCCGCAGGTGCAGTCCCTGCTGTCTGAGCTGCACTTCAAAGAGGCTGAGATGAATGAGATGAAGACTAAACTACAGAACACAGAGAAAGGAAGGAAAGCAGTGGCTTCACCTGTCACCAGAAACAGGTACCCAAACACACACCTGTCACCAGAAACAGGTACCCAAACACACACCTGTCACCAGAAACAGGTACCCAAACACACACCTGTCACCAGAAACAGGTACCCAAACACACACCTGTCACCAGAAACAGGTACCCAAACACACACACACACACACACACCTGTCACCAGAAACAGGTACCCAAACACACACCTGTCACCAGAAACAGGTACCCAAACACACACCTGTCACCAGAAACAGGTACCCAAACACACACCTGTCACCAGAAACAGGTACCCAAACACACACACACACACACACACCTGTCACCAGAAACAGGTACCCAAACACACACCTGTCACCAGAAACAGGTTAACCGCTCTTCAGTCTGCCAGTCTTTCTGTTTATGATATGTAATGAGATGATAGGACCAGAGAGCACACAGGAAAAGTATGCAGACCAATGATTTTCAGGCAGACGTTAGACCTTATCCAACCTGGGAGGGTTAGCTATTGTCTTTATTTTGTTATGTTATTACTTTACAAAACGTGGATCAGGGTTCTCACCAAAGAATGTAAGAGAGGTACTGCGTCACCTTGTAGACTGGCTGTGCCATTTTACTTTAGTTGTTATTATTTAAGGCAATATTTTGCTTTCTATTGCTGGAAATGGATAGATTGCAGGATTTTACCATATTTGCACATTATTCTTGCACACAGCTCTGTCAAGTTGGTTGTTGATAGTTGCTAGACTGACATTTTCAGGTCTTGCCATAGATTTTCTAGACGATTTTTTAAGTCAAAACTGTACCTAGGCCGCTCAGGAACATTCAATGTCGTCTTGGTAAGCAACTCCAGTTTAGATTAGGCCTTGTGTTTTAGGTTATTGTCCTGTTGAAAGGTGACTTCATCTCCCAGTGTCTGGTGGAAAGAAGACTGAACCAGATTTTCCTTTAGGATTTTTCCTGTGCTTAGCTCTATTGTTTATTTTTTTTTTAATTGGGTTCCTGGATCCTTTCACAGCATTATAAGGCTGTGTTGAGACATTGACGTATCAATGACCCAAGTCCAGCCAAGTTAACCCCTACCATTGTCTCACTGAGTCATGATAATGCTTCAGCAAATGTACTTTATACCAGGGGTGTAGGAAGACACAATGTAAGTAACCTAATTTATGTCCCTCTTACTGCCCTGAATGCCTCTGCTGATCCTACAGTATGCAGTAATCATGTGCCTATGAACCAGAGTTTCACTGTTATCACTGAGGCGGTGTGTCCTAGGAGGAAGTCCACTCTGTGCAGCTCACCCTGCACTAACATAAATAGCATGAGCACATCTACTGCTGCTAAGCTTCCTAGTAAAGCAATGAAAACAATCAAGTATCCCAGAAAAGTGTTAAAAATAGCCCACGTAAACATATGTAGCTTAATAAGAAACAAGGTTCATGAAGTCAATAATTTGCTAGTAACAGATAACATTCATATTCTGACTGTCTCTGAAACTCACTTAGATAATACCTTTGATGATACAGTGGCAGCAATACATGGTTATAACATTTACTGAAAAGACAGAAATTCCAATGGTGGAGGTGCTGCGGTCTATATTCAGAACCACATTCCTGTAAAGATTAGAGAGAATCTCATGTTAAATACTGTTGAAGTAATATGGCTACAGGTTCATCTGCCTCACCTAAAGCCCATTCTGGTGGGAAGCTGCTATAGACCACCAAGTGCTAACAGTCAGTATCTGGATAACATGTGTGAAATGCTTGATAATATATGTGATATCAACAGAGAGGTATATTTTCTGGGTGATTTAAATATTGACTGGCTTTCATCAAGCTGCCCACTCAAGAAAAAGCTTCAAACTGTAACCAGTGCCTGCAACCTGGTTCAGGTTATCAGTCAACCTACCAGGGTAGTTACAAACAGCACAGGAATGAAATCATCAACATGTATCGATCACATCTTTACTAATGCTGCAGAAATGTGCTTTATTAAAGCAGTATCCAAATCCCATCGGATGTAGTGATCACAATATAGTAGACATATCTAAGAAAACCAACGTTCCAAAGGCTGGGCCTAATAAGGTGTATAAGAGGTCATACAGTAAGTTTTGTAGTGATTCCTATGTTATTGATGTACGGAATATTTGTTGGTCCGTGGTGTGTAATGAGAAGCAAACAGACGCAGCACTTGACACATTAATGAAATAACTTATTCCAGTTACTAATAAGCATAAACCCATTAAGAAAATGACAAAACCAGTTAAATCCCCGTGGATTGATGAGGAATTGAAACATTGTATCGTTGAGGGGGATGAGGCGAAAGGAATGGCATAAGTCTGGCAACCCAACCGATTGGAAAACGTACTGCATATTGAGAAATCATGTGACTAAACTGAATAAAAAGAAGAAGAAACTAAACTATGAAACAAAGATAAATGACAAAGAACGATAGTAAGAAACTTTGGAGCACCTTAAAATAGATTTTGTACAAAAAGGCAAACTCAGCTCCATCATTCGTTGAATCAGATGGCTCATTCATCACAAAACCCACTGATATTGCCAACTACTTTAATGATTTTTTCATTGGGAAGATTAGCAAACTTAGGCATGACATGACCGCAATAAACGCTGACACTACACATCCAAGTATAACTGATCTACTACAGCAACTGAAATGACTGCAACACTTAACAAAGAGCTGCTGTTAGTTTCAGAATGGGTTGCAAGGAATAAGTTAGTCCTAAAAACTAAACGCATTTTATTTGGGACAAATCATTCACTAAACCCTAAACCTCAATGAAATATTGTAATGAATAATGTGGACATTGAGCAAGTTGAGGTGACTAAACTGCTTGGAGTAACCCTGGATTGTAAACTGTCATGGTCAAAACATATTGATACAACAGTAGCTAGGATGGGGAGAAGTCTGTCTATAATAAAGCGCTGCTTTGCCTTCCTAACAGCACTGTCAACACGGCAACCATTAATAATATGCATGTAATTTTTCCTGGCTCAAAGTGGAGGAGAGATTGACTTTATCACTACTTATATTCATGAGAGGTATTGACATGTTGAATGCACCGAGCAGTCTGTTTAAACTACTGGCACACAGCTTGTACACCCATGCATACCCCACAAGACATGCCACCAGAGGTCTCTTCACAGTCCCCAAGTCCAGAACAGACTATGGGAGGCGCACAGTACTACATAGAGGCATGACTACATGGAACTCTATTCCACATCAGTTAACTGATGCAAGCAGTAGAAACAGATTTTTTTTAAATACACCTTATGGAACAGCTGGTACTGTGAAGAGACACAGACATACACACACACACACACACTCGTACACATGGATTTTGTATTGTAGATATGAGGTAGAAGAGTAGAGGCCTGAAGGCACACACTTAATGTGTTGTGAAATCTGTTGTGAATGTATTGTCATGTTTTTAAAATTGTATAAACGGCCTTAATTTTGCTGGCCTTGGCAGGAACTAATGGGGATCCATAATAAACCCCAGGAAGAGTAGCTACTGCCTTGGCAGGAACTAATGGGGATCCATAATAAACCCCAGGAAGAGTAGCTGCTGCCTTGGCAGGAACTAATGGGGATCCATAATAAACCACAGGAAGAGTAGCTGCTGCCTCGGCAGGAACTAATGGGGATCCATAATAAACCCCAGGAAGAGTAGCTACTGCCTTGGCAGGAACTAATAGGGATCCATAATAAACCCCAGGAAGAGTAGCTACTGCCTTGGCAGGAACTAATGGGGATCCATAATAAACCCCAGGAAGAGTAGCTACTGCCTTGGCAGGAACTAATAGGGATCCATAATAAACCCCAGGAAGAGTAGCTACTGCCTTGGCAGGAACTAATAGGGATCCATAATAAACCCCAGGAAGAGTAGCTACTGCCTTGGCAGGAACTAATGGGGATCCATAATAAACCCCAGGAAGAGTAGCTGCTGCCTTGGCAGGAACTAATGGGGATCCATAATAAACCCCAGGAAGAGTAGCTGCTGCCTTGGCAGGAACTAATGTGGATCCATAATAAATACAAATAAATACAACCTATAAAATGATGCAGCCACCACCATGCTTGAAAATATGAGTACTGGTACTCAGTGATGTGTTGTTGGATTTGCCCTAAACATAACGCTTTTGTATTCAGGACTTAAAGTTAATTTCTTTGCTGAATTTTTAGCATTTTTATTTTAATGCCTTATTGCAAACAGGATGCATGTTTTGGAATATTTTTATTCTGTACAAGCTTCCTTCTTTTCACTCTGTCATTTAGGTTAGTATTGTGGAGTAACTACAATGTTGTTGATCCATCCTCAGTTTTCTATCCTATCACAGCCATTCAACTCTGTTTTAAAGTCACCATTGGCCTCATGGTGAAATCCCTGAGCAGTTTCCTTCCTCTCCGGCAACTGAGTTAGGAAGGACGCCTGTATCTTTGTAGTGACTGGGTGTATTGATACACCATCCAAAGTGTAATTAATAACTGCACCATGTTCAAAGGGATTTTCAATGTCGGCTTTTTTTTTTATTACCATCTACCAGTAGGTGCCCTTCTTTTTGAAACGTTGGAAAACCTCCCTGGTCTTTGTGGTTGAATCTGTGTTTGAAATTCACTGCTTGACTTAGGGACCTTACAGATAATTGTATGTGTGGGGTACAGAAATTAGTTAGTCATTGAAAAATCATGTTAAACACTATTTCACACAGAGTGAGTCCATACAACTTATTATGTTACTTGTTAAACATGTTTTCACTCCTGAACTTATTTAGGCTTGTCATAACAAAGGGGTTGAATTCTTATTGACTCCAAACCTTTCATCTTTTCATTTTTTTATACGTTTTAGAAAAATTCTAAAACATAATTCCACTTTGAACGTATGGGGTATTGTGTGTGTGTGTAGGCCAGTGACACACAATCTCAATTTAATCCATTTTAAATTCAGGCTGTAACACAACAAAATGTGGGGGAAAAGTCATGAGCTTTGAATACTTTCTGAAAGGTACTGTAAATCTTATGTCTTTTCCCATTCACCCTCCCTCTTCTCCAGTCCCAGTCTGTCTGGTCCTACTGCCCTGCTGCAGGGTGCCAGTGGTGCCAGCAGCAGCCCTCACTGTGTAGCCATCCCTGGAGGAACAGCCTTCATCACCAAGGAGACGTTTGGTGCCCAGCTGCCCTCTAGGTCAACGCCAGGCAAGACCTCCGGACCAGGACACCTCAGAGACGGTACGGACGATTGGCTAATTGATTGACGGATAATCACATTCCTACCTGCTCCTTCCATGTAAAAAACATTGTGTTACGGAGAGATGGAACATAATTAAAGCTTCTAATTTGGTGTGATTAAGAAAATGTGTATTTTGAGTCATGGCTTGTAGTCCCTCTCCATTACTATGACGACAAGCCATGTCTCAAGGATACAAGTGCCATCTGTTACATTTAAATGTAGTCATTGGGGGGGGGGGGGGGGGGGGGGTGCAGTGTGAATGTTAGTTAGGCCCGTCTGACTGGGCCAGTGTGAATGTTAGTTAGGCCCGTCTGACTGGGCCAGTGTGAATGTTAGTTAGGCCCCTCTGACTGGGCCAGTGTGAATGTTAGTTAGGCCTGTCTGACTGGGCCAGTGTGAATGTTAGTTAGGCCCGTCTGACTGGGCCAGTGTGAATGTTAGTTAGGCCCGTTCTGACTGGGCCAGTGTGAATGTTAGTTAGGCCCGTTCTGACTGGGCCAGTGTGAATGTTAGTTAGGACCGTTCTGACTGGGCCAGTGTGAATGTTAGTTAGGCCCGTCTGACTCGGCCAGTGTGAATGTTAGGTAGGCCCGTTCTGACTGGGCCAGTGTGAATGTTAGTTAGGCCCGTTCTGACTGGGCCAGTGTGAATGTTAGTTAGGCCCGTTCTGACTGGGCCAGTGTGAATGTTAGTTAGGCCCGTCTGACTGGGCCAGTGTGAATGTTAGTTAGGCCCGTCTGACTGGGCCAGTGTGAATGTTAGTTAGGCCCGTCTGACTGGGCCAGTGTGAATGTTAGTTAGGCCCGTTCTGACTGGGCCAGTGTGAATGTTAGTTTGGCCCGTCTGACTGGGCCAGTGTGAATGTTAGTTAGGCCCGTTCTGACTGGGCCAGTGTGAATGTTAGTTAGGCCCGTCTGCCTGGGCCAGTGTGAATATTAGTTAGGCCCGTCTGACTGGGCCAGTGTGAATGTTAGTTAGGCCCGTTCTGACTGGGCCAGTGTGAATGTTAGTTAGGCCCGTTCTGACTGGGCCAGTGTGAATGTTAGTTAGGCCCGTTCTGACTGGGCCAGTGTGAATGTTAGTTAGGCCCGTTCTGACTGGGCCAGTGTGAATGTTAGTTAGGCCCGTTCTGACTGGGCCAGTGTGAATGTTAGTTAGGCCCGTCTGACTGGGCCAGTGTGAATGTTAGTTAGGCCCCTCTGACTGGGCCAGTGTGAATGTTAGTTAGGCCTGTCTGACTGGGGATGTTGTTTTGTGTTCAGATGGAAAACAACAGTCCAGCGGCAGACAGGAAGTGCCTCACTCAGACCCGTTTAACACATTTCAACCCTCTCATCATCAAGGTGAGTTACTAGTTACCTAACCCTCAGTCTCTTCTCTGTATATAGTTGTACTAGTTACCTAACCCTCAGTCTCTTCTCTGTATATAGTTGTACTAGTTACCTAACCCTCAGTCTCTTCTCTGTATATAGTTGTACTAGTTACCTAACCCTCAGTCTCTTCTCTGTATATAGTTGTACTAGTTACCTAACCCTCAGTCTCTTCTCTGTATATAGTTGTACTAGTTACCTAACCCTCAGTCTCTTCTCTCTATATATAGTTGTACTAGTTACCTAACCCTCAGTCTCTTCTCTGTATATAGTTGTACTAGTTACCTAACCCTTAGTCTCTTCTCTGTATATAGTTGTACTAGTTACCTAACCCTCAGTCTCTTCTCTGTATATAGTTGTACTAGTTACCTAACCCTCAGTCTCTTCTCTGTATATAGTTGTACTAGTTACCTAACCCTCAGTCTCTTCTCTGTATATAGTTGTACTAGTTACCTAACCCTCAGTCTCTTCTCTGTATATAGTTGTACTAGTTACCTAACCCTCAGTTTCTTCTCTGTATATAGTTGTACTAGTTACCTAACCCTCAGCCTCTTCTCTGTATATAGTTGTACTAGTTACCTAACCCTCAGTCTCTTCTCTGTATATAGTTGTACTAGTTACCTAACCCTCAGTCTCTTCTCTGTATATAGTTGTACTAGTTACCTAACCCTCAGTCTCTTCTCTGTATATAGTTGTACTAGTTACCTAACCCTCAGTCTCTTCTCTGTATATAGTTGTACTAGTTACCTAACCCTCAGTCTCTTCTCTCTGTATATAGTTGTACTAGTTACCTAACCCTCAGTCTCTTCTCTCTGTATATAGTTGTACTAGTTACCTAACCCTCAGTCTCTTCTCTGTATATAGTTGTAATAGTTACCTAACCCTCAGTCTCTTCTCTGTATATAGTTGAAATGACTGCAACACTTAACAAAGAGCTGCAGTTAGTTTCAGAATGAGTGGCAAGGAATAAGTTAATCCTAAATATTTCAAAAACTAATCATTGTATTTGGGACAGATCATTCACTAAACCCATAAACCTCAACTAAATCTTGTAATGGATAATGTGGAAATTTTGCAAGTTTCTGCTTGGAGTAAACTGTCATGGATTGTAAACTGGATTGTAAACTGTCATGGTAAAAACATGTTGATGCAACAGTAGCTAAGATGAGAAGTCTGTCCACGATAAGGCGCTGCTCTACCTTAACAGCACTATCAACTAGAGGTCGACCGATTAATCGGAATGGCCGATTTCAGTTTTCATAACAATCGGAAATCGGTATTTTTGTACACAGTTTTTGTACACCTTTATTTAACTAGGCAAGTCAGTTAAGAACACGTTCTTATTTTCAATGACGGCCTAGGAACAGTGGGTTAACTGCCTTGTTCAGGGGCAGAATGACAGATTTTTACCTTGTCAGCTCGGGGATTCAATTTTGCAACCTTGCGGTTAACTAGTCCAATGCTCTAACCACCTGATTACATTGCACTCCACGAGGAGCCTGCCTGTTACGCAAATGCAGTAAGAAGCCAAGGTAAGTTGTTAGCTAGCATTAAACTTACCTTATAAAAAACAATCCATCAATCATAATCACTAGTTATAACTACACATGGTTGATGATATTACTAGTTTATCTAGCGTGTCCTGCGTTGCATATAATCGAGGAGGTGGAATTCGCGAAAAAGGACTGTCGTTGCTCCAACGTGTAGCTAACCATAAACATCAATGCCTTTCTTAAAATCAATACACAGAAGTATATATTTTTAAACTTGCATATTTAGCTAAAAGAAATCCAGGTTAGCAGGCAATATTAACCAGGTGAAATTGTGTCACTGCGTTCATTGCACGCAGAGTCAGGGTATATGCAACAGTTTGGGCCGCCTGTCTCATTGCAAACTAATTTGCCCGAATTTTACGTAATTATGACATAACATTGAAGGTTGTGCAATGTAACAGGTATATTTAGACTTATGGATGCCACCCGTTAGATATAATACGGAACGGTTCCGTATTTCACTGAAAGAATAAACGTTTTGTTTTCGAGATGATAGTTTCTTGATTCGACCATATTAATGACCTAAGGCTCGTATTTCTGTGTGTTATTATGTTATAATTAAGTCTATGATTTGATATTTGAAAGAGCAGTCTAACTGAGCGATGGTAGGCAGCAGCAGGCTCGTAAGCATTCATTCAAACAGCACTTTCCTGCGTTTTGCCAGCAGCTCTTCGCAATGCTTCAAGCATTGCGCTGTTTATGACTTCAAGCCTATCAACTCCCGAGATTGGGCTGGTGTAACCGATGTGAAATGGCTAGCTAGTTAGTGGGGTTTGCGCTAATAGCGTTTCAAACGTCACTCGCTCTGAGACTTGGAGTAGTTGTTCCCCTTGCTCTGCATGGGTAACGCTGCTTCGAGGGTGGCTGTTGTCGATGTGTTCCTGGTTCGAGCCCAGGTAGCGGCGAGGAGAGGGACGGAAGCTATACTGTTACACTGGCAATACTAAAGTGCCTATAAGAACATCCAATAGTCAAAGGTTAATGAAATACAAATGGTATAGAGAGAAATAGTCCTATAATTCCTATAATAACTACAACCTAAAACTTCTTACCTGGGAATATTGAAGACTCATGTTAAAAGGAACCACCAGCTTTCATATGTTCTCATGTTCTGAGTAAGGAACTTAAACTTTAGCTTTCTTACATGGCACATATTGCACTTTTACTTTCTTCTCCAACACTTTGTTTTTGCATTATTTAAACCAAATTGAACATGTTTCATTATTTATTTGAGACTAAATAGATTTTATTTATGTATTATATTATGTTAAAATAAAAGTGTTGGTTGTTCATTCAGTATTGTTGTAATTGTCATTATTACAAATATATGTATAAAAATCGGCTGATTAATCGGTATCGGCTTTTTTTTGGTCCTCCAATAATCTGTAACGGTATCGGCGTTGAAAAATCATAATCGGTCGACCTTTAATGTTAACTGTTGTCTGGTTCTCTGTGTTGGTGGGGACACCATGTTAACTGTTGTCTGGTTCTCTGTAGGCTCCGTGCTGTTAAGTCTGCTGTTACAGCATCCTTTAGACCCCAGCAGTCTGAGTCTGGGTCACCTGCTCTGCATCAGCCCTGAGGCACTACCTGGTCTCCTGACCAACACCTGTCTCAGCTCGTAAGCCCCCCCCCCCATCATCCTCATTACGCTGTTTTATTTCACTGTGTTTTTTGGTTGACGCAGTCTTTTGAGTCATTTAACACTGTGTCCACCCTTACAGAGGGTCTTCAGTTGGCTCCAGTTCCTCCTCTACAGAACCCAGGCTTGTTCCCCACTACAACAACAACAAGCCCCACAGTCAGCAGCCACGCTTCAAACACTACCAGAATCTGGCCTTGTCTGGCATCAACATGATGGCCCTACCCAGCCACCATACTGCCTTGCCTCCTGAGGACCTGCCCAACCCGAACCTTTCCCACTCTGCCCTTGCCCTGAAAAACACTACCTGGTCCTGTCCAGGTGCTGTCCACCTCCTCCCCCTCCTCGACTACCACATCGGCCTGTTCTGCCAGAGTCTGGAGGCTATCGCCCTGGACGGCTCAGGGACAGGGTCTGGTAAGAGGACCCTGAGAGGGAGCTCTCTGTCTGGGTCGTCAGACGGCAGCCTGGCCTCCAGCGTGGAGGATTCCCTAGGGAGTCAGGAGGAGTTTGCCCTGGCAGCCCTGAAGGCCCTGCATCATACTGTGGCCCAGAGCTCTGAGGTCGTGAACACCCTGCTGGCCCTGACGTCTGGAGCAGAGGGGAGCCCTCCACAGGGTAACACTAGACACGGGTATGTATGATTTGAAAACTTTAATGTCCCGAATGAGGAAATTCAAGACGCCACTTAAAAAAAAAACACAATTACAGATAAGCAGTGTATTGAGCTACGGTCGGCAGGCTGAACAACAGATAAGCAGTGTATTGAGCTACGGTCGGCAGGCTGAACAACAGATAAGCAGTGTATTGAGCTACGGTCGGCAGGCTGAACAACAGATAAGCAGTGTATTGAGCTACGGTCGGCAGGCTGAACAACAGATAAGCAGTGTATTGAGCTACGGTCGGCAGGCTGAACAACAGATAAGCAGTGTATTGAGCTGCGGTCGGCAGGCTGAACAACAGATAAGCAGTGTATTGAGCTGCGGTCGGCAGGCTGAACAACAGATAAGCAGTGTATTGAGCTGCGGTCGGCAGGCTGAACAACAGATAAGCAGTGTATTGAGCTGCGGTTGGCAGGCTGAACAACAGATAAGCAGTGTATTGAGCTACGGTCGGCAGGCTGAACAACAGATAAGCAGTGTATTGAGCTACGGTCGGCAGGCTGAACAACAGATAAGCAGTGTATTGAGCTACGGTCGGCAGGCTGAACAACAGATAAGCAGTGTATTGAGCTACGGTCGGCAGGCTGAACAACAGATAAGCAGTGTATTGAGCTACGATCGGCAGGCTGAACAACAGATAAGCAGTGTATTGAGCTACGGTCGGCAGGCTGAACAACAGATAAGCAGTGTATTGAGCTACGGTCGGCAGGCTGAACAACAGATAAGCAGTGTATTGAGCTACGGTCAGCAGGCTGAACAACAGATAAGCAGTGGATTGAGCTACGATCGGCAGGCTGAACAACAGATAAGCAGTGTATTGAGCTACGATCGGCAGGCTGAACAACAGATAAGCAGTGTATTGAGCTGCGGTCGGCAGGCTGAACAACAGATGAGCAGTGTATTGAGCTACGGTCGGCAGGCTGAACAACAGATGAGCAGTGTATTGAGCTACGATCGGCAGGCTGAACAACAGATAAGCAGTGTATTGAGCTACGGTCGGCAGGCTGAACAACAGATAAGCAGTGTATTGAGCTACGGTCGGCAGGCTGAACAACAGATAAGCAGTGTATTGAGCTACGGTCGGCAGGCTGAACAACAGATAAGCAGTGTATTGAGCTACGGTCGGCAGGCTGAACAACAGATAAGCAGTCTATTGAGCTACGGTCGGCAGGCTGAACAACAGATAAGCAGTGTATTGAGCTACGATCGGCAGGCTGAACAACAGATAAGCAGTGTATTGAGCTACGGTCGGCAGGCTGAACAACAGATAAGCAGTGTATTGAGCTACGGTCGGCAGGCTGAACAACAGATAAGCAGTGTATTGAGCTACGATCGCCAGGCTGAACAACAGATAAGCAGTGTATTGAGCTACGATCGGCAGGCTGAACAACAGATAAGCAGTGTATTGAGCTACGGTCGGCAGGCTGAACAACAGATAAGCAGTGTATTGAGCTACGGTCGGCAGGCTGAACAACAGATAAGCAGTGTATTGAGCTACGATCGGCAGGCTGAACAACAGATAAGCAGTGTATTGAGCTACGGTCGGCAGGCTGAACAACAGATAAGCAGTGTATTGAGCTACGGTCGGCAGGCTGAACAACAGATAAGCAGTGTATTGAGCTACGATCGCCAGGCTGAACAACAGATAAGCAGTGTATTGAGCTACGATCGGCAGGCTGAACAACAGATAAGCAGTGTATTGAGCTACGGTCGGCAGGCTGAACAACAGATAAGCAGTGTATTGAGCTACGGTCGGCAGGCTGAACAACAGATAAGCAGTGTATTGAGCTACGGGGCGGCAGGCTGAACAACAGATAAGCAGTGTATTGAGCTACGGGGCGGCAGGCTGAACAACAGATAAGCAGTGTATTGAGCTACGATCGCCAGGCTGAACAACAGATAAGCAGTGTATTGAGCTACGATCGCCAGGCTGAACAACAGATAAGCAGTCTATTGAGCTACGATCGCCAGGCTGAACAACAGATAAGCAGTGTATTGAGCTACGGGGCGGCAGGCTGAACAACAGATAAGCAGTGTATTGAGCTACGGTCGGCAGGCTGAACAACAGATAAGCAGAGTGTTGAGCTACGGTCGGCAGGCTGAACAACAGATAAGCAGTGTATTGAGCTACGGTCGGCAGGCTGAACAACAGATAAGCAGTGTATTGAGCTACGGGGCGGCAGGCTGAACAACAGATAAGCAGTGTATTGAGCTACGATCGCCAGGCTGAACAACAGATAAGCAGTGTATGGAGCTACGGTCGGCAGGCTGAACAACAGATAAGCAGTGTATTGAGCTACGGTCGGCAGGCTGGACAACAGATAAGCAGTGTATTGAGCTACGGTCGGCAGGCTGAACAACAGATAAGCAGTGTATTGAGCTACGGTCGGCAGGCTGAACAACAGATAAGCAGTGTATTGAGCTACGGTCGGCAGGCTGAACAACAGATAAGCAGTGTATTGAGCTACGGTCGGCAGGCTGAACAACAGATAAGCAGTGTATTGAGCTACGGTCGGCAGGCTGAACAACAGATAAGCAGTGTATTGAGCTACGGTCGGCAGGCTGAACAACAGATAAGCAGTGTATTGAGCTACGGTCGGCAGGCTGAACAACAGATAAGCAGTGTATTGAGCTACGGTCGGCAGGCTGAACAACAGATAAGCAGTGTATTGAGCTACGGTCGGCAGGCTGGACAACAGATAAGCAGTGTATTGAGCTACGGTCGGCAGGCTGAACAACAGATAAGCAGTGTATTGAGCTGCGGTCGGCAGGCTGAACAACAGATAAGCAGTGTATTGAGCTACGGTCAGCAGGCTGAACAACAGATAAGCAGATAAACAGTCTCTAATCTGTGTTAGATGTCCTTTTGACAGGGCGGTCTCTAATCTGTGTTAGATGTCCTTTTGACAGGGCAGTCTCTAATCTGTGTTAGATGTCCTTTTGACAGGGAAGTCTCTAATCTGTGTTAGATGTATTCATGTCCTTTTGACAGGGCAGTCTCTAATCTGTGTTAGATGTCTTTTTGACAGGGCCGTCTCTAATCTGAGTTAGATGTATTCATGTCCTTTTGACAGGGCAGTCTCTAATCTGTGTTAGATGTATTCATGTCCTTTTGACAGGGCAGTCTCTAATCTGTGTTAGATGTCCTTTTGACAGGGCAGTCTCTAATCTGAGTTAGATGTATTCATGTCCTTTTGACAGGGCAGTCTCTAATCTGAGTTAGATGTCCTTTTGACAGGGCAGTCTCTAATCTGAGTTAGATGTATTCATGTCCTTTTGACAGGGCAGTCTCTAATCTGTGTTAGATGTCCTTTTGACAGGGCAGTCTCTAATCTGTGTTAGATGTCTTTTTGACAGGGCAGTCTCTAATCTGTGTTAGATGTCTTTTTGACAGGGCAGTCTCTAATCTGAGTTAGATGTATTCATGTCCTTTTGACAGGGCAGTCTCTAATCTGAGTTAGATGTATTCATGTCCTTTTGACAGGGCAGTCTCTAATCTGTGTTAGATGTATTCATGTCCTTTTGACAGGGCAGTCTCTAATCTGTGTTAGATGTATTCATGTCCTTTTGACAGGGCCGTCTCTAATCTGTGTTAGATGTATTCATGTCCTTTTGACAGGGCAGTCTCTAATCTGTGTTAGATGTATTCATGTCATTTTGACAGGGCAGTCTCTAATCTGTGTTAGATGTCTTTTTGACAGGGCAGTCTCTAATCTGTGTTAGATGTCTTTTTGACAGGGCAGTCTCTAATCTGTGTTAGATGTCTTTTTGACAGGGCAGTCTCTAATCTGTGTTAGATGTATTCATGTCCTTTTGACAGGGCAGTCTCTAATCTGTGTTAGACGTATTCATGTCTTTTTGACAGGGCAGTCTCTAATCTGTGTTAGATGTATTCATGTCATTTTGACAGGACAGTCTCTAATCTGTGTTAGATGTCCTTTTGACAGGGCAGTCTCTAATCTGTGTTAGATGTCCTTTTGACAGGGCAGTCTCTAATCTGTGTTAGATGTATTCATGTCATTTTGACAGGACAGTCTCTAATCTGTGTTAGATGTCATTTTGACAGGGCAGTCTCTAATCTGTGTTAGACGTATTCGTGTCCTTTAAGAACAGCCTGTGAACCTCTGTGCTGTGTTAGACGTATTCATGTCCACATACTTATTAAGATAGTGTCTATGTATTATAATGTTTTGTTGAGTCTATGGATCCCAGGACGCCCTGAGTGGACTATCCTGGCTAAAGTGTTAATGAGTGGACTATCCTGGCTAAAGTGTTACTGAGTGGACTATCCTGGCTAAAGTGTTAATGAGTGGACTATCCTGGCTAAAGTGTTACTGAGTGGACTATCCTGGCTAAAGTGTTACTGAGTGGACTATCCTGGCTAAAGTGTTAATGAGTGGACTATCCTGGCTAAAGTGTTACTGAGTGGAGTATCCTGGCTAAAGTGTTACTGAGTGGACTATCCTGGCTAAAGTGTTACTGAGTGGACTATCCTGGCTAAAGTGTTAATGAGTGGACTATCCTGGCTAAAGTGTTACTGAGTGGACTATCCTGGCTAAAGTGTTAATGAGTGGACTATCCTGGCTAAAGTGTTACTGAGTGGACTATCCTGGCTAAAGTGTTACTGAGTGGACTATCCTGGCTAAAGTGTTACTGAGTGGACTATCCTGGCTAAAGTGTTACTGAGTGGACTATCCTGGCTAAAGTGTTAATGAGTGGACTATCCTGGCTAAAGTGTTACTGAGTGGACTATCCTGGCTAAAGTGTTACTGAGTGGACTATCCTGGCTAAAGTGTTACTGAGTGGACTATCCTGGCTAAAGTGTTACTGAGTGGACTATCCTGGCTAAAGTGTTACTGAGTGGACTATCCTGGCTAAAGTGTTACTGAGTGGACTATCCTGGCTAAAGTGTTACTGAGTGGACTATCCTGGCTAAAGTGTTAATGAGTGGACTATCCTGGCTAAAGTGTTACTGAGTGGACTATCCTGGCTAAAGTGTTAATGAGTGGACTATCCTGGCTAAAGTGTTACTGAGTGGACTATCCTGGCTAAAGTGTTAATGAGTGGACTATCCTGGCTAAAGTGTTACTGAGTGGACTATCCTGGCTAAAGTGTTACTGAGTGGACTATCCTGGCTAAAGTGTTACTGAGTGGACTATCCTGGCTAAAGTGTTACTGAGTGGACTATCCTGGCTAAAGTGTTACTGAGTGGACTATCCTGGCTAAAGTGTTACTGAGTGGACTATCCTGGCTAAAGTGTTAATGAGTGGACTATCCTGGCTAAAGTGTTAATGAGTGGACTATCCTGGCTAAAGTGTTACTGAGTGGACTATCCTGGCTAAAGTGTTACTGAGTGGACTATCCTGGCTAAAGTGTTACTGAGTGGACTATCCTGGCTAAAGTGTTAATGAGTGGACTATCCTGGCTAAAGTGTTAATGAGTGGACTATCCTGGCTAAAGTGTTAATGAGTGGACTATCCTGGCTAAAGTGTTACTGAGTGGACTATCCTGGCTAAAGTGTTACTGAGTGGACTATCCTGGCTAAAGTGTTAATGAGTGGACTATCCTGGCTAAAGTGTTACTGAGTGGACTATGCTGGCTAAAGTGTTACTGAGTGGACTATCCTGGCTAAAGTGTTAATGAGTGGACTATCCTGGCTAAAGTGTTAATGAGTGGACTATCCTGGCTAAAGTGTTACTGAGTGGACTATCCTGGCTAAAGTGTTACTGAGTGGACTATCCTGGCTAAAGTGTTACTGAGTGGACTATCCTGGCTAAAGTGTTACTGAGTGGACTATCCTGGCTAAAGTGTTACTGAGTGGACTATGCTGGCTAAAGTGTTACTGAGTGGACTATCCTGGCTAAAGTGTTACTGAGTGGACTATCCTGGCTAAAGTGTTAATGAGTGGACTATCCTGGCTAAAGTGTTAATGAGTGGACTATCCTGGCTAAAGTGTTACTGAGTGGACTATCCTGGCTAAAGTGTTACTGAGTGGACTATCCTGGCTAAAGTGTTACTGAGTGGACTATCCTGGCTAAAGTGTTACTGAGTGGACTATCCTGGCTAAAGTGTTACTGAGTGGACTATCCTGGCTAAAGTGTTAATGAGTGGACTATCCTGGCTAAAGTGTTAATGAGTGGACTTTCCTGGCTAAAGTGTTACTGAGTGGACTATCCTGGCTAAAGTGTTAATGAGTGGACTATGCTGGCTAAAGTGTTAATGAGTGGACTATGCTGGCTAAAGTGTTAATGAGTGGACTATCCTGGCTAAAGTGTTAATGAGTGGACTATCCTGGCTAAAGTGTTACTGAGTGGACTATCCTGGCTAAAGTGTTACTGAGTGGACTATCCTGGCTAAAGTGTTACTGAGTGGACTATCCTGGCTAAAGTGTTACTGAGTGGACTATCCTGGCTAAAGTGTTACTGAGTGGACTATCCTGGCTAAAGTGTTAATGAGTGGACTATCCTGGCTAAAGTGTTACTGAGTGGACTATGCTGGCTAAAGTGTTACTGAGTGGACTATCCTGGCTAAAGTGTTAATGAGTGGACTATCCTGGCTAAAGTGTTAATGAGTGGACTATCCTGGCTAAAGTGTTACTGAGTGGACTATCCTGGCTAAAGTGTTACTGAGTGGACTATCCTGGCTAAAGTGTTACTGAGTGGACTATCCTGGCTAAAGTGTTACTGAGTGGACTATCCTGGCTAAAGTGTTACTGAGTGGACTATGCTGGCTAAAGTGTTACTGAGTGGACTATCCTGGCTAAAGTGTTACTGAGTGGACTATCCTGGCTAAAGTGTTAATGAGTGGACTATCCTGGCTAAAGTGTTAATGAGTGGACTATCCTGGCTAAAGTGTTACTGAGTGGACTATCCTGGCTAAAGTGTTACTGAGTGGACTATCCTGGCTAAAGTGTTACTGAGTGGACTATCCTGGCTAAAGTGTTACTGAGTGGACTATCCTGGCTAAAGTGTTACTGAGTGGACTATCCTGGCTAAAGTGTTAATGAGTGGACTATCCTGGCTAAAGTGTTAATGAGTGGACTTTCCTGGCTAAAGTGTTACTGAGTGGACTATCCTGGCTAAAGTGTTAATGAGTGGACTATGCTGGCTAAAGTGTTAATGAGTGGACTATGCTGGCTAAAGTGTTAATGAGTGGACTATCCTGGCTAAAGTGTTAATGAGTGGACTATCCTGGCTAAAGTGTTACTGAGTGGACTATCCTGGCTAAAGTGTTACTGAGTGGACTATCCTGGCTAAAGTGTTACTGAGTGGACTATCCTGGCTAAAGTGTTACTGAGTGGACTATCCTGGCTAAAGTGTTACTGAGTGGACTATCCTGGCTAAAGTGTTAATGAGTGGACTATCCTGGCTAAAGTGTTAATGAGTGGACTATCCTGGCTAAAGTGTTACTGAGTGGACTATCCTGGCTAAAGTGTTACTGAGTGGACTATCCTGGCTAAAGTGTTAATGAGTGGACTATCCTGGCTAAAGTGTTAATGAGTGGACTATCCTGGCTAAAGTGTTACTGAGTGGACTATCCTGGCTAAAGTGTTACTGAGTGGACTATCCTGGCTAAAGTGTTAATGAGTGGACTATCCTGGCTAAAGTGTTACTGAGTGGACTATCCTGGCTAAAGTGTTACTGAGTGGACTATCCTGGCTAAAGTGTTACTGAGTGGACTATCCTGGCTAAAGTGTTACTGAGTGGACTATCCTGGCTAAAGTGTTACTGAGTGGACTATCCTGGCTAAAGTGTTACTGAGTGGACTATCCTGGCTAAAGTGTTACTGAGTGGACTATGCTGGCTAAAGTGTTAATGAGTGGACTATGCTGGCTAAAGTGTTAATGAGTGGACTATCCTGGCTAAAGTGTTACTGAGTGGACTATCCTGGCTAAAGTGTTACTGAGTGGACTATCCTGGCTAAAGTGTTACTGAGTGGACTATCCTGGCTAAAGTGTTAATGAGTGGACTATCCTGGCTAAAGTGTTACTGAGTGGACTATCCTGGCTAAAGTGTTAATGAGTGGACTATCCTGGCTAAAGTGTTAATGAGTGGACTATCCTGGCTAAAGTGTTACTGAGTGGACTATCCTGGCTAAAGTGTTACTGAGTGGACTATCCTGGCTAAAGTGTTACTGAGTGGACTATCCTGGCTAAAGTGTTACTGAGTGGACTATCCTGGCTAAAGTGTTAATGAGTGGACTATCCTGGCTAAAGTGTTACTGAGTGGACTATCCTGGCTAAAGTGTTAATGAATGGACTATCCTGGCTAAAGTGTTACTGAGTGGACTATCCTGGCTAAAGTGTTACTGAGTGGACTATCCTGGCTAAAGTGTTACTGAGTGGACTATCCTGGCTAAAGTGTTACTGAGTGGACTATCCTGGCTAAAGTGTTACTGAGTGGACTATCCTGGCTAAAGTGTTACTGAGTGGACTATGCTGGCTAAAGTGTTAATGAATGGACTATCCTGGCTAAAGTGTTACTGAGTGGACTATGCTGGCTAAAGTGTTAATGAGTGGACTATGCTGGCTAAATGAATTATTTTATTGACCAACAGACCCATCCTGGCCTCAGGCCTGGCCCCCCTGCTGCCTGACACCTCCATCCAGCCTGGGACTTCCAGAACCTCTGAGACCCCAGTAGATGGCACCAGAGAGGGCGCGGGCCTCCACCCTCTCCTCAGGAAGCTCCTTCAGCTGTCAGACCCCTCCTTCTCCACCAGCGCTGTTCAGAGGGAGGCCCTGGTGCCCAGCAGTCTGACGACTCTCAACATGCTGCTGGAGAGAGCACAGGAGAGGCAGTTGTCCAGGCAAGCCCTTAGATGCCTCACAAATGGCACCCTATCCCCTATATAGTGCACTACTTTGGTCCAGAGCCCTATGGCACCCTATCCCCTATATAGTGCACTACTTTGGACCAGAGCCCTGGTTCAAAGTAGTGCACTATGCAGGGAATAGGGTTCCATTTGGGATGTGTTCTCTTTCACGCAGAAAAGAAAGGACATTGAGTGTCTAGTTTTAGTTAATCTTCTTATATAAGCAAGTAAGACTGCTCTGTTAGTTTTGAGAGCTTCGATCTATTGTCAAATGACTGTTCAATCTTCAAATCATTGAAATGCTTCCAGGTCCGTGAGTTTTATTATATGGTATGAGGCAGAGTGAACGTGAGTTTCCTACCCTGATCTGATACGTGGTGTCTCCTGGCTGCAGGCTCCTGTGTGTTGTCTAGTCAGGTCAGGCTCTGTCGCAGCTAGCTAGACTCTCAAAGCACTTCATGATGATAGAAGTGAGCGCTACGGGGCGATAGTCATTTAGTTCAGTTACCTTCGCTTTCTTGGGTACAGGAACAATGGTGGACATCTTGAAGCATGTGGGGACAACAGACTGGATAGGGAGAGATTGAATATGTCTGTAAACATTCCAGCATGCTGGTCTGCACATGCTCTTGAGTACGAAGCTTGGGATGCCATTCTGGTCCTGCAGCCTTGCGAGGGTTACCACGCTCAAATCAAATCAAATGTATTTATATAGCCCTTCGTACATCAGCTGATATCTCAAAGTGCTGTACAGAAACCCAGCCTAAAACCCCCAAACAGCAAGCAATGCGGGTGTAGAAGCACCCACATCAACCACGGAGAATGAGAGCACAACGTCCTCGTGAGCATTGGGGGCCCACGTCAGCGGCTCAATGTTTTCCTTGAAGCAGGCAAAGAAGGGTTTTAGATTGCCTGGGAGTGAGGCGTCGGGGCGTCCGCCACGTGGCTGGTTTTCCCTTTATACTCCGTGATTGTCTGGAGTCCCTGCCACATACGTGTCGTGTCTGAGCCCACTGAATTGCGTTTTCTAATCGTCACAGTGAGCACAACATCCTCTGTGCACTTCCTGATGAACCCAGTCACTGAGTCGGTGTATACATCTACACTATTCTCAGAGGTGACCCGAAACATTTCCCAGGTCGCGTGATCAAAACATAGATTTCCGATTGGTCAGAACAATGTTGGAACAGTCCTTACCACGGGAGGAGCAGAATGTAGGTGTGATCTGATTTGCCGAAGGGAGGGCGGGAGAGGGCCTTGCAGCCGTCCCAGAAGGGAGAGTAGCCAGGGTCCAGGGTCCGTGTTGCGCGTGTAGCACAGGAGATGTGTTGATAGAAATTTGGTAGCATTTTCCGCTGTTGCGCCTTCTTCACCACACTGTCTGTGTGGGTGGACCATTGTCTGTGGCCCCTTAGTTAGTTCAGTGTTTACAGACATATTCAATCTCTCCCTATCCAGTCTTAAAGCCGAGGAACTGCAAAACGTTCCACTCATGTTTTGAGTGTAGGTGGGGTGTGTCTCAATATCTATCAATTTACCAATTTTTGTAGTAAAACAAATGTCCACAACAAGCCATGTATTAAACAGGAGACATTAGAGATGTTGGAGAAACATGGTTGTGTTTTGTTCTGCCTCGGCTAGGGGGTAGCTCAAATACTAAAGCCCTTTTTTGAGGATTGTCCACGAGCCTACTATGTTTAGTTACGTCATGTATTGTATTACCCCCTTGCAGGTTCCAGTGTGTTGTGTCCAGTCCGGCTCTGTCTCGCTGCCTGTCTCTAGACTCGTCCTACCAGACCCTGTCTCTGTCTGTCTCCCTACTAGCTGGCCTGGCCCACAGCGATGAGCTAGCTTTGAGAATCTGCTCTCATGCAGGTAACTAAAGGGGCCTCCTCTGTAACTAAGGGGCGCGGCCTCTGCTGTGATACAGGTAACTAGGGGGCCTCCTCTGCTGTCATACAGGTAACTAAGGGGACTCCTCTGCTGTCATACAGGTAACTAAGGGGCCTCCTCTGCTGTCATACAGGTAACTAAGGGGACTCCTCTGCTGTCATACAGGTAACTAAGGGGCCTCCTCTGCTGTCATACAGGTAACTAAGGGGGCCTCCTCTGCTGTCATACAGGTAACTAGGGGGCCTCATCTGTTGTCATACAGGTAACTAAGGGGCCTCCTCTGCTGTCATACAGGTAACTAAGGGGCCTCCTCTGCTGTCATACAGGTAACTAAGGGGACTCCTCTGCTGTCATACAGGTAACTAAGGGGACTCCTCTGCTGTCATACAGGTAACTAAGGGGCCTCCTCTGCTGTCATACAGGTAACTAAGGGGGCCTCCTCTGCTGTCATACAGGTAACTAGGGGGCCTCATCTGTTGTCATACAGGTAACTAAGGGGCCTCCTCTGCTGTCATACAGGTAACTAAGGGGCCTCCTCTGCTGTCATACAGGTAACTAAGGGGCCTCCTCTGCTGTCATACAGGTAACTAGGGGGCCTCCTCTGCTGTCATACTGGTAACTAAGGGGCCTCCTCTGCTGTCATACAGGTAACTAGGGGGCCTCCTCTGCTGTCATACAGGTAACTAGGGGGCCTCCTCTGCTGTCATACAGGTAACTAGGGGGCCTCCTCTGCTGTCATACTGGTAACTAAGGGGCCTCCTCTGCTGTCATACAGGTAACTAAGGGGCCTCCTCTGCTGTCATACAGGTAACTAGGGGGCCTCCTCTGCTGTCATACAGGTAACTAGGGGGCCTCCTCTGCTGTCATACAGGTAACTAGGGGCCTCCTCTGCTGTCATACAGGTAACTAAGGGGCCTCCTCTGCTGTCATACAGGTAACTAGGGGGCCTCCTCTGCTGTCATACAGGTAACTAGGGGGCCTCTGCTGTCATACAGGTAACTAGGGGGCCTCTGCTGCCATACAGGTAACTAGGGGGCCTCCTCTGCTGTCATACAGGTAACTAGGGGGCCTCTGCTGTCATACAGGTAACTAGGGGGCCTCCTCTGCTGCCATACAGGTAACTAGGGGGCCTCCTCTGCTGTCATACAGGTAACTAGGGGGCCTCCTCTGTTGTCATACAGGTAACTAGGGGGCCTCCTCTGCTGTCATACAGGTAACTAGGGGGCCTCCTCTGGTGTCATACAGGTAACTAAGGGTCCTCCTCTGCTGTCATACAGGTAACTAAGGGGCCTCCTCTGCTGTCATACAGGTAACTAGGGGGCCTCCTCTGCTGTAATACAGGTAACTAGGGGGCCTCCTCTGCTGTCATACAGGTAACTAAGGGGCCTCCTCTGCTGTCATACAGGTAACTAGGGGGCCTCCTCTGCTGTCATACAGGTAACTAAGGGGCCTCCTCTGCTGTCATACAGGTAACTAGGGGGCCTCCTCTGCTGTCATACAGGTAACTAAGGGGCCTCCTCTGCTGTCATACAGGTAACTAAGGGGCCTCCTCTGCTGTCATACAGGTAACTAGGGGGCCTCCTCTGCTGTCATACAGGTAACTAGGGGGCCTCCTCTGCTGTCATACAGGTAACTAAGGGGCCTCCTCTGCTGTCATACAGGTAACTAGGGGGCCTCCTCTGCTGTCATACAGGTAACTAGGGGGCCTCCTCTGCTGCCATACAGGTAACTAAGGGGCCTCCTCTGCTGCCATACAGGTAACTAAGGGGCCTCCTCTGCTGTCATACAGGTAACTAAGGGGCCTCCTCTGCTGTCATACAGGTAACTAGGGGGCCTCCTCTGCTGTCATACAGGTAACTAAGGGGCCTCCTCTGCTGTCATACAGGTAACTAGGGGGCCACCTCTGCTGCCATACAGGTAACTAAGGGGCCTCCTCTGCTGCCATACAGGTAACTAAGGGGCCTCCTCTGCTGTCATACAGGTAACTAAGGGGCCTCCTCTGCTGTCATACAGGTAACTAGGGGGCCTCCTCTGCTGTCATACAGGTAACTAGGGGGCCTCCTCTGCTGCCATACAGGTAACTAAGGGGCCTCCTCTGCTGCCATACAGGTAACTAAGGGGCCTCCTCTGCTGTCATACAGGTAACTAAGGGGCCTCCTCTGCTGTCATACAGGTAACTAGGGGGCCTCCTCTGCTGTCATACAGGTAACTAAGGGGCCTCCTCTGCTGTCATACAGGTAACTAGGGGGCCACCTCTGCTGCCATACAGGTAACTAAGGGGCCTCCTCTGCTGCCATACAGGTAACTAAGGGGCCTCCTCTGCTGTCATACAGGTAACTAAGGGGCCTCCTCTGCTGTCATACAGGTAACTAAGGGGCCTCCTCTGCTGTCATACAGGTAACTAGGGGGCCTCCTCTGTTGTCATACAGGTAACTAGGGGGCCTCCTCTGCTGTCATACAGGTAACTAGGGGGCCTCCTCTGTTGTCATACAGGTAACTAGGGGGCCTCCTCTGCTGTCATACAGGTAACTAGGGGGCCTCCTCTGCTGTCATACAGGTAACTAAGGGGCCTCCTCGGCTGTCATACAGGTAACTAGGGGGCCTCCTCTGCTGTAATACAGGTAACTAGGGGGCCTCCTCTGCTGTCATACAGGTAACTAGGGGGCCTCATCTGTTGTCATACAGGTAACTAAGGGGCCTCCTCTGCTGTCATACAGGTAACTAAGGGGACTCCTCTGCTGTCATACAGGTAACTAGGGGGCCTCCTCTGCTGCCATACAGGTAACTAAGGGGCCTCCTCTGCTGCCATACAGGTAACTAAGGGGCCTCCTCTGCTGTCATACAGGTAACTAAGGGGCCTCCTCTGCTGTCATACAGGTAACTAGGGGGCCTCCTCTGCTGTCATACAGGTAACTAAGGGGCCTCCTCTGCTGTCATACAGGTAACTAGGGGGCCTCCTCTGCTGTCATACAGGTAACTAAGGGGCCTCCTCTGCTGCCATACAGGTAACTAAGGGGCCTCCTCTGCTGTCATACAGGTAACTAAGGGGCCTCCTCTGCTGTCATACAGGTAACTAAGGGGCCTCCTCTGCTGTCATACAGGTAACTAGGGGGCCTCCTCTGCTGTCATACAGGTAACTAGGGGGCCTCCTCTGTTGTCATACAGGTAACTAGGGGGCCTCCTCTGCTGTCATACAGGTAACTAGGGGGCCTCCTCTGCTGTCATACAGGTAACTAGGGGGCCTCCTCTGTTGTCATACAGGTAACTAGGGGGCCTCCTCTGCTGTCATACAGGTAACTAGGGGGCCTCCTCTGCTGTCATACAGGTAACTAAGGGGCCTCCTCTGCTGTCATACAGGTAACTAGGGGGCCTCCTCTGCTGTCATACAGGTAACTAGGGGGCCTCCTCTGCTGTCATACAGGTAACTAAGGGGCCTCCTCTGCTGTCATACAGGTAACTAGGGGGCCTCCTCTGCTGTCATACAGGTAACTAGGGGGCCTCCTCTGCTGTCATACAGGTAACTAGGGGGCCTCATCTGTTGTCATACAGGTAACTAAGGGGCCTCCTCTGCTGTCATACAGGTAACTAAGGGGACTCCTCTGCTGTCATACAGGTAACTAGGGGGCCTCCTCTGCTGCCATACAGGTAACTAAGGGGCCTCCTCTGCTGCCATACAGGTAACTAAGGGGCCTCCTCTGCTGTCATACAGGTAACTAAGGGGCCTCCTCTGCTGTCATACAGGTAACTAGGGGGCCTCCTCTGCTGTCATACAGGTAACTAAGGGGCCTCCTCTGCTGTCATACAGGTAACTAGGGGGCCTCCTCTGCTGTCATACAGGTAACTAAGGGGCCTCCTCTGCTGCCATACAGGTAACTAAGGGGCCTCCTCTGCTGTCATACAGGTAACTAAGGGGCCTCCTCTGCTGTCATACAGGTAACTAAGGGGCCTCCTCTGCTGTCATACAGGTAACTAGGGGGCCTCCTCTGCTGTCATACAGGTAACTAGGGGGCCTCCTCTGTTGTCATACAGGTAACTAGGGGGCCTCCTCTGCTGTCATACAGGTAACTAGGGGGCCTCCTCTGCTGTCATACAGGTAACTAGGGGGCCTCTGTTGTCATACAGGTAACTAGGGGGCCTCCTCTGCTGTCATACAGGTAACTAGGGGGCCTCCTCTGCTGTCATACAGGTAACTAAGGGGCCTCCTCTGCTGTCATACAGGTAACTAGGGGGCCTCCTCTGCTGTAATACAGGTAACTAGGGGGCCTCCTCTGCTGTCATACAGGTAACTAGGGGGCCTCATCTGTTGTCATACAGGTAACTAAGGGGCCTCCTCTGCTGTCATACAGGTAACTAAGGGGCCTCCTCTGCTGTCATACAGGTAACTAGGGGGCCTCCTCTGCTGTCATACAGGTAACTAAGGGGCCTCCTCTGCTGTCATACAGGTAACTAGGGGGCCTCCTCTGCTGTCATACAGGTAACTAGGGGGCCTCCTCTGCTGTCATACAGGTAACTAAGGGGCCTCCTCTGCTGTCATACAGGTAACTAGGGGGCCTCCTCTGCTGTCATACAGGTAACTAGGGGGCCTCCTCTGCTGTCATACAGGTAACTAAGGGGCCTCCTCTGCTGTCATACAGGTAACTAGGGGGCCTCCTCTGCTGTCATACAGGTAACTAAGGGGCCTCCTCTGCTGTCATACAGGTAACTAGGGGGCCTCCTCTGCTGTCATACAGGTAACTAGGGGGCCTCCTCTGCTGTCATACAGGTAACTAAGGGGCCTCCTCTGCTGTCATACAGGTAACTAGGGGGCCTCCTCTGCTGTCATACAGGTAACTAGGGGGCCTCCTCTGCTGTCATACAGGTAACTAGGGGGCCTCATCTGTTGTCATACAGGTAACTAAGGGGCCTCCTCTGCTGTCATACAGGTAACTAAGGGGACTCCTCTGCTGTCATACAGGTAACTAGGGGGCCTCCTCTGCTGCCATACAGGTAACTAAGGGGCCTCCTCTGCTGCCATACAGGTAACTAAGGGGCCTCCTCTGCTGTCATACAGGTAACTAAGGGGCCTCCTCTGCTGTCATACAGGTAACTAGGGGGCCTCCTCTGCTGTCATACAGGTAACTAAGGGGCCTCCTCTGCTGTCATACAGGTAACTAGGGGGCCTCCTCTGCTGTCATACAGGTAACTAAGGGGCCTCCTCTGCTGCCATACAGGTAACTAAGGGGCCTCCTCTGCTGTCATACAGGTAACTAAGGGGCCTCCTCTGCTGTCATACAGGTAACTAAGGGGCCTCCTCTGCTGTCATACAGGTAACTAGGGGGCCTCCTCTGCTGTCATACAGGTAACTAGGGGGCCTCCTCTGTTGTCATACAGGTAACTAGGGGGCCTCCTCTGCTGTCATACAGGTAACTAGGGGGCCTCCTCTGCTGTCATACAGGTAACTAGGGGGCCTCCTCTGTTGTCATACAGGTAACTAGGGGGCCTCCTCTGCTGTCATACAGGTAACTAGGGGGCCTCCTCTGCTGTCATACAGGTAACTAAGGGGCCTCCTCTGCTGTCATACAGGTAACTAGGGGGCCTCCTCTGCTGTAATACAGGTAACTAGGGGGCCTCCTCTGCTGTCATACAGGTAACTAGGGGGCCTCATCTGTTGTCATACAGGTAACTAAGGGGCCTCCTCTGCTGTCATACAGGTAACTAAGGGGACTCCTCTGCTGTCATACAGGTAACTAGGGGGCCTCCTCTGCTGTCATACAGGTAACTAGGGGGCCTCCTCTGCTGTCATACAGGTAACTAAGGGGCCTCCTCTGCTGTCATACAGGTAACTAGGGGGCCTCCTCTGCTGTCATACAGGTAACTAAGGGGCCTCCTCTGCTGTCATACAGGTAACTAGGGGGCCTCCTCTGCTGTCATACAGGTAACTAGGGGGCCTCCTCTGCTGTCATACAGGTAACTAAGGGGCCTCCTCTGCTGTCATACAGGTAACTAAGGGGCCTCCTCTGCTGTCATACAGGTAACTAGGGGGCCTCCTCTGCTGTCATACAGGTAACTAGGGGGCCTCCTCTGCTGCCATACAGGTAACTAAGGGGCCTCCTCTGCTGCCATACAGGTAACTAAGGGGCCTCCTCTGCTGTCATACAGGTAACTAAGGGGCCTCCTCTGCTGTCATACAGGTAACTAGGGGGCCTCCTCTGCTGTCATACAGGTAACTAAGGGGCCTCCTCTGCTGTCATACAGGTAACTAAGGGGCCTCCTCTGCTGTCATACAGGTAACTAAGGGGCCTCCTCTGCTGTCATACAGGTAACTAGGGGGCCTCCTCTGCTGTCATACAGGTAACTAAGGGGCCTCCTCTGCTGTCATACAGGTAACTAGGGGGCCACCTCTGCTGCCATACAGGTAACTAAGGGGCCTCCTCTGCTGCCATACAGGTAACTAAGGGGCCTCCTCTGCTGTCATACAGGTAACTAAGGGGCCTCCTCTGCTGTCATACAGGTAACTAAGGGGCCTCCTCTGCTGTCATACAGGTAACTAGGGGGCCTCCTCTGCTGTCATACAGGTAATTAGGGGGCCTCCTCTGTTGTCATACAGGTAACTAGGGGGCCTCCTCTGCTGTCATACAGGTAACTAGGGGGCCTCCTCTGCTGTCATACAGGTAACTAGGGGGCCTCCTCTGTTGTCATACAGGTAACTAGGGGGCCTCCTCTGCTGTCATACAGGTAACTAGGGGGCCTCCTCTGCTGTCATACAGGTAACTAAGGGGCCTCCTCTGCTGTCATACAGGTAACTAGGGGGCCTCCTCTGCTGTCATACAGGTAACTAGGGGGCCTCCTCTGCTGTCATACAGGTAACTAAGGGGCCTCCTCTGCTGTCATACAGGAGCTAGGGGGCCTCCTCTGCTGTCATACAGGTAACTAGGGGGCCTCCTCTGCTGTCATACAGGTAACTAAGGGGCCTCCTCTGCTGTCATACAGGTAACTAGGTGGCCTCCTCTGCTGTCATACAGGTAACTAGGGGGCCTCCTTTGTCATGACTGGGTCTCCTTCACATTC
Organism: Salvelinus alpinus; assembly: GCF_045679555.1. Classification (NCBI taxonomy): domain Eukaryota; kingdom Metazoa; phylum Chordata; class Actinopteri; order Salmoniformes; family Salmonidae; genus Salvelinus; species Salvelinus alpinus. The sequence continues at coordinate 61,691,760 of NC_092097.1, forward strand.
ATTGATTAGTTGACGTTATGTACTTTACCAATGGTTTTCAGAGCTGGAATAAGTGAACAATCAATGAAAGAGATGTAAAGGCACGTTTTAATAAATGTGTATGTCTCTGTATATGGTGGTGCTGATATTGTTGTCCCTCCAGACTGGTGTCTGTTCCTAAAGGTGTTCCAGTACGTCACCGCCAGGCCTGACAAGACCGTCGCAGACTCTCACTGGTCTCAGCTGGAGGTGGAGGTAACGTTGCTTAACCACAGATCCACTGTTGTTGACAACAGAACAAAACCGCAACTACTGTGTTGAAGGGGGGGGGACCTCCTGATATCTCTGATCTGATAGAAAACATGTTTCTGTTTATACAGGCTGTCTGTCTGTCTGTTTATACAGGCTGTATGTCTGTCTGTTTATACAGGCTGTATGTCTGTCTGTTTATACAGGCTGTCTGTCTGTTTATACAGGTTGTCTGTCTGTCTGTTTATACAGGCTGTGTGTCTGTCTGTTTATACAGGCTGTATGTCTGTCTGTTTATACAGGCTGTCTGTCTGTTTATACAGGTTGTCTGTCTGTCTGTTTATACAGGCTGTGTGTCTGTCTGTTTATACAGGCTGTATGTCTGTCTGTTTATACAGGCTGTCTGTCTGTCTGTTTATACAGGCTGTGTGTCTGTCTGTTTATACAGGCAGTATGTCTGTCTGTTTATACAGGCTGTCTGTCTGTCTGTTTATACAGGCAGTATGTCTGTCTGTTTATACAGGCTGTAGGTCTGTCTGTTTATACAGGCTGTGTGTCTGTCTGTTTATACAGGCTGTGTGTCTGTCTGTTTATACAGGCAGTATGTCTGTCTGTTTATACAGGCTGTAGGTCTGTCTGTTTATACAGGCTGTAGGTCTGTCTGTTTATACAGGCTGTCTATCTGTTTATACAGGCTGTAGGTCTGTCTGTTTATACAGGCTGTCTATCTGTTTATACAGGCTGTGTGTCTGTTTATACAGGCTGTATGTCTGTCTGTTTATACAGGCTGTATGTCTGTCTGTTTATACAGGCAGTATGTCTGTCTGTTTATACAGGCTGTAGGTCTGTCTGTTTATACAGGCTGTGTGTCTGTCTGTCTATACAGGCTGTGTGTCTGTCTGTCTATACAGGCTGTGTGTCTGTCTGTCTATACAGGCTGTGTGTCTGTCTGTTTATACAGGCTGTGTGTCTGTCTGTCTATACAGGCTGTGTGTCTGTCTGTTTATACAGGCTGTGTGTCTGTCTGTTTATACAGGCTGTATGTCTGTCTGTTTATACAGGCTGTCTATCTGTTTATACAGGCTGTCTGTCTGTTTATACAGGCTGTAGGTCTGTCTGTTTATACAGGCTGTATGTCTGTCTGTTTATACAGGCTGTATGTCTGTCTGTTTATACAGGCTGTAGGTCTGTCTGTTTATACAGGCTGTAGGTCTGTCTGTTTATACAGGCTGTGTGTCTGTCTGTTTATACAGGCTGTATGTCTGTTTATACAGGCTGTATGTCTGTTCTCTATTGCCAGGTGGTGCGTTTCCTGACCAGTCTGTTCAATAGGAAAGCGTCCACGTGGAGTGTGTTTGTTGAGTCGGCCTGTCAGTGCCACAGTGAGGTAAGAAGCAGAGCTGTCTGTCAACGGTATAGAAATAGAATGAATAGATTGGGGTATTGGAACGTCTCACCGTAATGACCTGAATGGGGGACGCCGTTGGAACCTCTCACCGTAATGACCTGAATGGGGGACGCCATTAGAACCTCTCACCGTAATGACCTGAATGGGGGACGCCATTGGAACCTCTCACCGTAATGACCTGAATGGGGGACGCCATTAGAACTTCTCACCGTAATGACCTGAATGGGGGACGCCATTAGAACCTCTCACCATAATGACCTGAATGGGGGACGCCATTAGAACCTCTCACCGTAATGACCTGAATGGGGGACGCCATTAGAACCTCTCACCGTAATGACCTGAATGGGGGACGCCATTAGAACCTCTCACCTTAATGACCTGAATGGGGGACGCCATTAGAACCTCTCACCGTAATGACCTGAATGGGGGACGCCATTAGAACCTCTCACCATAATTACCTGAATGGGGGACGCCATTAGAACCTCTCACCATAATGACCTGAATGGGGTACGCCATTAGAACCTCTCACCGTAATGACCTGAATGGGGGACGCCATTGGAACCTCTCACCGTAATGACCTGAATGGGGGACGCCATTAGAACCTCTCACCATAATGACCTGAATGGGGGACGCCATTAGAACCTCTCACCATAATGACCTGAATGGGGGACGCCATTAGAACCTCTCACCGTAATGACCTGAATGGGGGACGCCATTAGAACCTCTCACCGTAATGACCTGAATGGGGGACGCCATTAGAACCTCTCACCGTAATGACCTGAATGGGGGACGCCATTGGAACCTCTCACCGTAATGACCTGAATGGGGGACGCCATTAGAACCTCTCACCGTAATGACCTGAATGGGGACGCCGTTGGAACCTCTCACCGTAATGACCTGAATGGGGACGCCGTTAGAACCTCTCACCATAATGACCTGAATGGGGGACGCCATTAGAACCTCTCACCATAATGACCTGAATGGGGACGCTGTTAGAACCTCTCACCGTAATGACCTGAATGGGGGACGCCGTTGGAACGTCTCACCATAATGACCTGAATGGGGGACGCCATTGGAACCTCTCACCGTAATGACCTGAATGGGGACGCCGTTAGAACCTCTCACCGTAATGACCTGAATGGGGACGCCGTTGGAACGTCTCACCATAATGACCTGAATGGGAGACGCCATTCTATTCATTCTAGTTCTATAGTCAGAGCTTTTGGAGAGTTGGTCAACCAACGTGCCTTTTGGTGTCTGTCATGGAAATTCTAATCTGTTGTCATGGAAATTCTAATCTGTTGTCATGGAAATTCTAATCTGTTGTCATGGAAATTCTAATCTGTTGTCATGGAAATTCTAATCTGTTGTCATGGAAATTCTAATCTGTTGTCATGGAAATTCTTATCTGTTGTCATGGAAATTCTAATCTGTTGTCATGGAAATTCTTATCTGTTGTCATGGAAATTCTAATCTGTTGTCATGGAAATTCTTATCTGTTGTCATGGAAATTCTAATCTGTTGTCATGGAAATTCTTATCTGTTGTCATGGAAATTCTTATCTGTTGACATGGATTTTTTTGTGTGTCTAAGAGTAGGAATCTTGGTTATTTATAAACATCTCCTGACCGTGGTTGTCTCTCTGTGAGCAGGTAGTGAAGACCACGGTGGTGCTACTCCACAGGCAGTGGCTGGACCTCCGGGGCCGAGTGGAGGGGAGCCCCGGGGGCGAGGCGGCGATCCAAAGCCCAGCGTGGTGCTCCTCTCCTGGGGTTGATCTGCTAAGGGAGGCTCTGATGCTGCTCCACTGGCTCTTCCTCAACAACAGTAGCTTCTCAGAGCACTGCCTCCCTGTCCTGCACATGTATGATCAGATGATTCCTGCCATGAGAGACACCTTCAGGAGGATTCCCCACCTCTCAGAGAGTGAAGGTAGGTAGTGGGAAAACTATGTCCCGCGGGCCACATCCGCCCCCCTCCCCCCACACACAAATATTTTTTTATAGGTTTTGTCAAATAAAATATACGCTGAACAAAAATATAAACGTAAAGTGGAAAGTGTTGGTCCCATGTTTCATGAGATGAAGAAGAAAAAGATCCCAGGGGTTTTCCATACGCACAAAAATACTGTGCACAAATGTGTTTACATCCCTGTTAGTGAGCATTTCTCCTTTTGCCAAGATAATCCATCCACCTGACAGGTGTTGCATATCATGAAGCTGATTAAACAGCATGATCAATGATGGCGCCGACAGACAGCTCTGATTCCAGCTCCTAAAGCAACTTTGCAGTATTTAGTTTTTTTTGTGTCTTATTTCTTACATCAAATTAAATCAAATTTCATTGGTCACATACACATGGTTAGCAGATGTTATTGGTCACATGGTTAGCAGATGTTATTGGTCACATGGTTAGCAGATGTTATTGGTCACATGGTTAACAGATGTTATTGGTCACATGGTTAACAGATGTTATTGGTCACATGGTTAACAGATGTTATTGGTCACATGGTTAACAGATGTTATTGGTCACGTGGTTAACAGATGTTATTGGTCACATGGTTAACAGATGTTATTGGTCACATGGTTAACAGATGTTATTGGTCACATGGTTAGCAGATGTTAATGCGAGTGTAGCTAAATGCTTGTGCTTCTAGTTCCGACAATGCAGTAATAACCAACGAGTAATCAAAAAAATTCACAACGACTACCTAATACACACAATGTAAGGGGATGGCATAAGAAAATATAAATATATGGATGAGCAATGGCCGTGTGGCATAGGCAAGATGCAGTAAAATACAGTGTATACATATGAGATGAGTAATGAAGGGTATGTAAACATTATATAAAGTGGTGTTATTTAAAGTGACTAGTGATGCCTTTTATTAAGTCCATTCATTTAAGGGGCCAGAGATTTGAGTCAGTATGTTGGCAGCAGCCTCCCTATGTTAGTGATGGCTGTTTAACAGTCTGATGGCCTCGAGATAGAAGCACTCCCCCCATCCACATCGACAGGACAGCAGTGGAGAAGGTGGGAAAGCTTCAAGTGCCTCGGCGTTCACATCACCGACTAACTGAAACGGTCCACCCACACAGACAGCGTGGTGAAGTAGGCGCAACAGCGGCCTCTTCAACCTCAGGAGGCTGAAGGATTTCTGCTTGGCTCCTAAAACCCTCACAAACTTGTATAGATGCACCATTGAGAGCATCCTGTCGGGCTGTATCACCGCCTGGTACGGCAACTGCACCGCTCACAACCGTAAGGCTCTCCAGAGGGTGGTGCGGTCTGCACAACGCATCACCGGAGGGAAAACTACCTGCCCTCCTGGACACCTACACCACCCGATGTCACAGGAAGGCCCAAAAAGATCATCAAGGACATTAACCACCCCGAGCCACTGCCTGTTCACCCCGTTATCATCCAGAAGGCGAGGTCAGTACAGGTGCGTCAAAGCAGGGACCGAGAGACTGGAAAAACAGCTTGTATCTCAAGGCCTTCAGACAGCCATCACTAGCCGGCTACCTCCCGGTTACTCAACCCTACATAGACATGGAATCACTACTCAACTTTAATCATGTTTCCATACTGTTTTTACTCATTTCATATGTATTTTACTGTGTTTTAGCCACTCCGACATTGTTCATCCTAATATTTTTCTATTTGTTAATTACGTTTTAGTTTTAGATCTGTGTGTATTGTCGTGACTTGTTCGATACTACTGCACTGTTATAGTTAGGAACACAAGTCTTTGGCTACACCGTAATAACATCTGCTAAATATGTGTGTGTGACCAATAAAAATTTGATTTGACACAGGTGCACCTTGTGCTGGGGACCATAAAAGGCCACGCTAAAATTTGCAGTTTTGTCACACAACACAATGCCACAGATGTCTCAAGTTTTGAGGGAGCGTGCTGACTGCAGAAATGTCTACCAGAGCTGTTGCCAAATAATGAAATGTTAATTTTTCTACCATAAGCCGCACAAACATGTGCGGCGTTGTGTGGGCGAGCGGTTTGCTGTTGTGAACAGAGTGCCTCATGGGGGTTATGGTATGGGAAGGCATAAGCTACGGACAACGAACACAATTGCTTTTTATCGATGGCAATTTTAATGTGCAGAGATACGATCCTTCATCCGCCGCCGTCACCTCATGTGTCAGCATGATAATGCACGGCTCCATATCGTAAGGATCTGGACACAATTCCTGGAAGCTGAAAATGTCCCAGTTTTTCCATGGCCTGCCTATTCACCAGACATGTCAACCATTGAGCATGTTCAGGATGCTCTGGATCGACAGCGTGTTCGTTCCCGCCAATATCCAGCAACTTCGCCCAGCCATTAGAGGACTGGGACAACATTCCACACGCCACAATCAACAGCCTGATCAGCTGTGCGTATAAGATGAGGCTAAATGGTGGTCACACCAGATACTGTCTGGTTTTCTGATCCACACCACTACTTTTGGTTTTTAAAGGTATCTGTGACCAATAGATGCATATCTGTATTCCCAGTCATGTGAAATCCATAGATTAGGGCCTAATGAATTGATTTAAATTGACTGATTTCCGTTTATGAACTGTAACTTTATGAAATTGTTGCGTTTTATATTTTTGTTCAGTAATTATAATTTTTTTTAAACACTTTGTCCAAAAAAGGTTTGACCTTACATGTACCTGGCCAGTTATACATTGAGTGTCTCCTCTTTTCTTGCAATGATCCTTTTAAGTTTCCTGTGTAACTCGTGTATTCTGTTTTGTTAGAATTGGCTTTGGATGAGATTTGTCGTCCCGAGTCTGAGGATACTGAAGATATGGACGTAGATACTGGCTCCTGACCTGTTGTTCCTTGTCTGGTTCTGCACCGGAGTACCGTTCAGTTGCCCCTAGACGCTGATCTTGGATCAGTTTTTGCATTTCCCCCCACTAATGGTTAAGGTTAGGAGGGGGAAGATAACTGAATTGACCCCTGCTATGTACAGCGTCCCAACATAGTGCACTACTTTTCACCAGAGCCCCGTGGGCTACAGTAGTGCCCCGAAAAGGGTCCTAATTGGGACGCAGGTAATATCTTGTTGGTTTTTCCGAGGAAATGCCGACTGTTCTTGATATCGGAATGTGAAAATATTCTGTGGTTTTACTGTATTGAGCTTTTATTTGAATCGATTAAATAACATCAGTGTTTGCAAACGACAATTGTCATTTGTACTCAGTGTGTCATTGTTATGCCATGTTTGGTTGTCTGTTCCATATGCGCGTAGGTATCACAATGAGAATACTGGAGGAGACGAGAGCACCAACAGATCTGGGACCAGGGATAAATAAGGATACAAGAGTTGAAAAAAGAAAAAAAAAAATACATTTATTTGTCGTTGTAGCAAAATGGCATTTAATTCCTGATAACATTTTAAAACTACACAGCATGTCATTTACTGAGTCGAACAAGCAGCACGCTAAAGCAGATATGGCTGACGAGGTGCTCACGACCTGAAGTCACACATGAACAACAGACAAAGGCTGGTATCCTGTCACAGCATGAGTCATAATACCCCCATCTGAATATATATTGAGTCACACAAGAGTAAACCTACACGAAACACAGCCCTTATTTTAAGTTTCTAAAATCCCCGATGGGAAACACGAATGGAACCATTTCCCTGTTTGACAGCTAGGTTTTATGGGTATTATGACACATCCAATGTGGGGCTCTCAAACTCAACTCTGGACCTCAAAGCCAGTTCTACTGCATTTTCATTGTTCCCCTTCTAAAATCAGGGACTGATTTAGACCTGGGGACACCAGGTTCCCCTCTAATCAGGGACTGATTTAGACCTGGGGACACCAGGTTCCCCTCTAATCAGGGACTGATTTAGACCTGGGGACACCAGGTTCCCCTCTAATCAGGGACTGATTTAGACCTGGGGACACCAGGTTCCCCTCTAATCAGGGACTGATTTAGACCTGGGGACACCAGGTTCCCCCCTAATCAGGGACTGATTTAGACCTGGGGACACCAGGTTCCCCTCTAATCAGGGACTGATTTAGACCTGGGGATACCAGGTTCCCCTCCAATCAGGGACTGATTTAGACCTGGGGACACCAGGTTCCCCTCTAATCGGGGACTGATTTAGACCTGGGGACACCAGGTTCCCCTCTAATCGGGGACTGATTTAGACCTGGGGACACCAGGTTCCCCTCCAATCAGGGACTGATTTAGACCTGGGGACACCAGGTTCCCCTCTAATCGGGGACTGATTTAGACCTGGGGACACCAGGTTCCCCTCTAATCGGGGACTGATTTAGACCTAGGGACACCAGGTGGGTCCAATTTTTAACGATCAGGTAGAACAGAAAACCAGCAGGCTCCGTCCCTTCGTAGGGTCAAAGTTGAATACCCCATGACATGGATCGAAACACGTGTGACGCAGATAAAACAACCCTGGGCAACAAGTTCTAACAACGAGGGTCGTGTAAAAAGGGGTGCAACAGCATACCGAACGCAGACAGAAATACAACCAATAGCAGACGACATGATCCTTTAGTCCCAACATGTCAGAAGCATGTATGTTCTACACTGCGTATTTCTACCTGACCTTTCCAGACCCTGACTTCACAGATACAGCGTAGGAAAACCAGGGGCTGGCTCCCAAAAAAATTGTGCACTGCTTTTGACCAGGGCCCATAGGAACTCAAAAGTAGTGCACTTATATATAGGAAATAGGGGGTTATTTGGGATGCAGATTAAGGAACATTATCAACAGAGAAGAGGTCACTCGGATAAAGACATTTTTAAAAAATCATTACATTTCATTTGAAGGCTGGTAATGTCTCCATTCAGCTTGGTTCACCTACAAGGCTTGGTACAGAATGATTTTACATGATCTCACAGCATGAGCGGAAAAACAAGGCATATTGTGGAGGTTTTAACATTCTTTAGAACGGTTTACGTCCAAAATGGCACCCTATTCCCTACATAGGGCACTACTTTTGAGTTCATTGGGCTCTGGTCAAAAGCAGTGCCCTACATGGGGACATAGACACGGCTTTAAAATGGTCTAAAAACCACCTACACTGATGGTTTTATTTAAAAAAAAAATATATATATAATTTGGTTGGACCAAGAATTTATGGTATAAAAAAAAAAGGCACAACTGTTACTTGCATCTAGTTTCAGTACGAGACAGGATAACTTGACATTTTAACAGGACATACGTTTTATCACTAAACTAGATTTAGGTATATTTGATCATTTGTGTGAATGAGGATTCAGACATTTTGATTCTTGACTGTCTTCTACTCTACGTCATTCAACTACAGTGCAAAACATTTTTTTAAATTATTTTAACCACAGTTTGGGTTGGTTGTACAATGAAGACAGAGGCACAGAAATACATGAAGATTCCCTTTTTGCTGTTTTGTTTAGACTGTAATAATAATAATAAACCTGGGCCCTAACAAGGTATAGGATGCATTCCAAACAGCACACTATTCCCTATGTAGTGCACTACTTTTGACCAGGATAGTGCACTACATAGAGAACGGGAGGGAGACCTGTGGTGAGGAACGGGAGGGAGACCTGTGGTGGGGAACGGGAGGGAGACCTGTGGTGGGGAACGGGAGGGAGACCTGTGGTGGGAAACGGGAGGGAGACCTGTGGTGGGGAACGGGAGGGAGGGAGACCTGTGGTGGGAAACGGGAGGGAGGGAGACCTGTGGTGGGGAACGGGAGGGAGGGAGACCTGTGGTGGGGAACGGGAGGGAGGGAGACCTGTGGTGGGAAACGGGAGGGAGACCTGTGGTGGGGAACGGGAGGGAGACCTGTGGTGGGGAACGGGAGGGAGGGAGACCTGTGGTGGGGGACGGGAGGGAGACCTGTGGTGGGGGACGGGAGGGAGACCTGTGGTGGGGGACGGGAGGGAGACCTGTGGTGGGGGACGGGAGGGAGACCTGTGGGGTGGTGGGGAACGGGAGGGAGACCTGTGGTGGGGAACGGGAGGGAGACCTGTGGGGTGGTGGGGAACGGGAGGGAGACCTGTGGGGTGGTGGGGAACGGGAGGGAGACCTGTGGTGGGGAACGGGAGGGAGACCTGTGGTGGGGAACGGGACGGAGACCTGTGGTGGGGAACGGGAGGGAGGGAGACCTGTGGTGGGAAACGGGAGGGAGGGAGACCTGTGGGGTGGTGAGGGAGACCTGTGGGGTGGTGGGGAACGGGAGGGAGGGAGACCTGTGGGGTGTTGGGGGAGACCTGTGGGGTGGTGGGGAACGGGAGGGAGGGAGACCTGTGGGGTGGTGGGGAACGGGAGGGAGACCTGTGGGGTGGTGGGGAACGGGAGGGAGACCTGTGGGGTGGTGGGGAACGGGAGGGAGGGAGACCTGTGGGGTGGTGGGGAACGGGAGGGAGACCTGTGGTGGGGAACGGGAGGGAGGGAGACCTGTGGTGGGAACCGTGAGGGAGGGAGACCTGTGGGGTGGTGAGGGAGACCTGTGGGGTGGTGGGGAACGGGAGGGAGACCTGTGGGGTGGTGGGGGAGACCTGTGGGGTGGTGGGGAACGGGAGGGAGGGAGACCTGTGGGGTGGTGGGGAACGGGAGGGAGACCTGTGGGGTGGTGGGGAACGGGAGGGAGACCTGTGGGGTGGTGGGGAACGGGAGGGAGGGAGACCTGTGGGGTGGTGGGGAACGGGAGGGAGACCTGTGGATAATGGAGAACTGCGTCAGACAGACAGTGATGGAGAATTGATTCAGTAGCCAGTTTTCGGAGGTTGGGAGTCGACGAAGGCAGGGTTGTAGGCAGGCTGAGCAGAGAGGGAGTCAGGCTGGGCTGGAGGCGCGCCAGCCTGGGCTGGGTAGGCTGTTTGCTGGGCTGGGTAGGCTGGTTGCTGGGCTGGGTAGCCGGGCTGCTGGGCTGGGTAGCCGGGCTGCTGGGCTGGGTAGCCGGGCTGCTGGGCTGGGTAGCCGGGCTGAGCTGGAGGCTGGATGGGGTAAGATGGCTGTCCTGGACTGAACCCAGCCTGACTATAAGGCACTGGGATAGCAGGAGGATAGGCTGAACCTGAGAGAGAGAGAGAGAGAGAGAGAGAGGACATTACCACACCAGACAGAGGTGGTGTTTTTGGGCAAGTAGTCATAAGGTGGAACTAGAATGTTTCAACAGCAACTTGGAGAGAGACCCTCCTGTAGGTTTTAACTCCAACCCTGTTCCTGCAGGAGGGTCTCTCCTCCAGGTTTTCACCCAGCCCGGTTCCGGAGTTAGAAACCCTACAGGAGGGTTTCTCTCCAGGAACAGGGTCCTGGAGTTAGAAACCCTCCAGGAGGGTCTCTCTCCAGGAACAGGGTCCTGGAGTTACAAACCCTCCAGGAGGGTTTCTCTCCAGGAACAGGGTCCTGGAGTTAGAAACCCTACAGGAGGGTTTCTCTCCAGGAACAGGGTTCCTGGAGTTAGAAACCCTACAGGAGGGTTGGAGTTCTAACCTGTTCCAGGAGAGATGCCCTCCTGGAGGTTTTAACTCCAACCCTGTTCCAGGAGGGTTTCTCGTCCAGGAACAGGGTTGGAGTTCAAACCTATTCCAGGAGGGTTTCCCTCCAGGAACAGGGTTTAACTTAAAACCTATTCCAGGAGAGATGCCCTCCTGGAGGTTAAAACCTACAGCGAGGGTCCTGGAGTTAGAGACCCTCCAGGAGGTTTTCACTCCAACCCTGTTCCTGGAGAGAGACCCTCCTGTAGGAGTTAAAACCTACAGGAGGGTCTCTCTCCAGGAACAGAGGTCTGTTAAAAGGGTGCCATTACGTCATCACCTGTATGTCTATGACACTTACCAGTGTCTTGGTAGGGAGGGGGTGGTCCTGGCTGGAAGTGCTGTCCCTGGTTGCCCGGTGCTGTGGGCATGGGCTGCCCACCTCCGTAGCCGGGTTGAGGCTGAGCCCCATACCCAGGCTGGACGGGTACGGGCTGGTAGGCTGGGTACTGGGGGCCACTCTGGTAGATATGGATGGGCTGCTGAGGTTGCTGGGTGAACTGGGTGTTCACCACTGTGGTGTGCGAGGTCGTGGCTATTACCGCTGTATGGGATGAGGCAGACAATAAATCAAGAGGTTAGTTCACACCGCTTTTTATTAAAGCATTGTACAACTATTTGTTGAAACGGGTGTGGTGAAGGAGAACCTAGTGAAGACGTTGTTGAAAAGCCCTAGTGTCTGTTTCTAATACCAACAGTGTAAACCACAGCCTAAAATATGTAGGTGGAAGAGGTGTGCTGACAGACAGGCCAGAAATGAAGCCTGATGATCAGAACAGGAAGCCCCAGTCAGCTCAGTACGGAGGGTATCTAGGTTTCTTCCTAGGTTTTGGCCTGTCTAGGGAGTTTTTCCTAGCCACCGTGCTTCTACACCTGCATTGCTTGCTATTTGGGGGTTTTAGGCTGGATTTCTGTACAGCACTTTGAGATATCAGCTGATGTACGAAGGGCTATATAAATACATTTGATTTGATATCTGCCACAAAGATTCTGTCAGTCCAAAACGTATTTGGGTAAGCACAGCAGTGTTCTACAATGTTGGACTGTTTGCTTTCATACTTAAAAAAAAAAAATCAGTGCAGCTCATGTGATTTCTCTGATTAAGGCCCATTCAAATGACGCGGACTGCGTTTAATTTTGGGAGCAGCACATCTGGGGGACAAGAAGTGTGTCATTTGTATGGGCTCAAAATTTTGTAAATAAGTCACGGGATACTGGGCTATCACTTCTCAGTGTCTGTGGATTCTGATTAAGGCAAGAAGGGGAAGTTTCCAAATGTACTTTAAGCTAATCTTACACCATAGGTCTACGAATGTTGAATCCTACAGTCATCAGCAATGCTCAAAATGTATGAATTCTTGTTTCATGTTAAATTCCATGTTTCGAATTCCAAACAAGATATTTTTTCCCCCACTAAGGTTAGGTTACAAACACTAGATTACTTCTCCGTTGTAAAGAGGACGCGGTTACATAATTGGGCGTTGTCTGAAATCAACCGTCGTGTCCCAGCTCAGTGTGCATTCCAAATGGCAAGCTATTCCTTTATATACACACTGCAGGTCAAAAGTAGGGAACTATATTAGGGAACCGTTTGGGATACACCATCTTTGTTTGTGGATTCCTCCCACCGCCCGGCCTGTCAGGGTTCCAAGTGGGAGTGGTCTGACCACTTCCTGTATGACAAGGTGGCTCTGAAGGCTCCGCCCCCTGTGGTGTGTTGCTACGGAAAGTATGAGTCAGACTCACGGGCTGGAAGTAACCCACAGTTTATTCTAACCACAGATTCAGCAGGCACAATAGACACCAAACAGGATAACACTCTTTTTTTAATTTAATTTAATGAAATTCCAAGAAAACAAGAGATTCTCATTCCAACAGCGCAGGACAGCCAGATGATACCTGGTTCCTGTTCAGTCGGCACCAAACGAGACAACTTTTCAAACACGGAAGGAACATCCAATAAGAAACGTGTTAGAGGAAGTAGAATACTACATGTTAGAGGAAGTAGAATACTCCCACGGCTTATCAACGTTGTAAACCCTTTAGGTGTTTAAGTAAAGGAACTGGTAATGTGGGAGCCAGAGGCTACGGACCAAATAGAACCCTATTCCCTATGTAGTGCACTACCCATAGGGCTCTGGTCTAAAGTAGTGCACTACCCATAGGGCTCTGGTCTAAAGTAGTGCACTACCCATAGGGCTCTGGTCTAAAGTAGTGCACTACCCATAGGGCTCTGGTCTAAAGTAGTGCACTACCCATAGGGCTCTGGTCTAAAGTAGTGCACTACCCACAGGGCTCACTATTACCCAGGTAATAGTGTACCATTTAGGATGTAGAAATATTTCACCACCTATTAAAACCAGTTGTGACTAGACTACCGGTATGTGGCGGTCTGCTCCATATGATTGGGCAGCATTTTACCACAAACAGAAACCTGAGGTGTGGTTCGAACAAGGAAAATAGTTTGAACTTTAGCTAACGCATTCCATTTGTTTGTTATGTTCTGGACGAACACAAAGTCTGAGAAGGTAGTGTTTGGACGAGTGTGTGTCTGTTTCAGGTCTAAACTGCCGCTACAAAATAATCATTTGGAAAATATGGTTTAATGTACTAAAAAATAGCAAAGTAATTTGCAGTTTGAATATTGCCGCTAAAAAATACACAGTTATCCATGCTATTTGTGGCTTCACCGTAACATTCTAGAATGTTCATTCAAATCGTTCAACTGAAATTGTTACTAAGTAACATGTTTGCCGCTAACGGAAGCCTTGTTGAACTTAACTCTACTAAACACTGACCCCCAGACTACACAGAGATACTACAGTCAGAACTGACCCCCAGACTACACAGAGATACTACAGTCAGAACTGACCCCCAGACTACAGTCAGAACGGACCCCCAGACTACACAGAGATACTACAGTCAGAACTGACCCCCAGAATACACAGAGATACTACAGTCAGAACTGACCCCCAGACTACACAGAGATACTACAGTCAGAACTGACCCCCAGACTACACAGAGATACTACAGTCAGAACTGACCCCCAGACTACACAGAGATACTACAGTCAGAACTGACCCCCAGACTACACAGAGATACTACAGTCAGAACTGACCCCCAGACTACACAGAGATACTACAGTCAGAACTGACCCCCAGACTACACAGAGATACTACAGTCAGAACTGACCCCCAGACTACACAGAGATACTACAGTCAGAACTGACCCCCAGACTACACAGAGATACTACAGTCAGAACTGACCCCCAGACTACACAGAGATACTACAGTCAGAACTGACCCCCAGACTACAGTCAGAACTGACCCCCAGACTACAGTCAGAACTGACCCCCAGACTACACAGACATACTACAGTCAGAACTGACCCCCAGACTACACAGAGATACTACAGTCAGAACTGACCCCCAGACTACAGTCAGAACAGACCCCCAGACTACACAGAGATATTACAGTCAGAACTGACCCCCAGACTACAGTCAGAACTGACCCCCAGACTACACAGACATACTACAGTCAGAAAGGACCCCCAGACTACACAGAGATACTACAGTCAGAACTGACCCCCAGACTACACAGAGATACTACAGTCAGAACTGACCCCCAGACTACACAGAGATACTACAGTCAGAACTGACCCCCAGACTACACAGAGATACTACAGTCAGAACTGACCCCCAGACTACACAGAGATACTACAGTCAGAACTGACCCCCAGACTACACAGACATACTACAGTCAGAACGGACCCCCAGACTACACAGAGATACTACAGTCAGAACGGACCCCCAGACTACACAGAGATACTACAGTCAGAACTGACCCCCAGACTACACAGAGATACTACAGTCAGAACTGACCCCCAGACTACAGTCAGAACGGACCCCCAGACTACACAGAGATACTACAGTCAGAACTGACCCCCAGACTAGTCAGAACGGACCGCCAGACTACACAGAGATACTACAGTCAGAACTGACCCCCAGACTACACAGAGATACTACAGTCAGAACTGACCCCCAGACTACAGTCAGAACGGACCCCCAGACTACACAGAGATACTACAGTCAGAACTGACCCCCAGACTACAGTCAGAACGGACCCCCAGACTACACAGAGATACTACAGTCAGAACTGACCCCCAGACTACACAGAGATACTACAGTCAGAACTGACCCCCAGACTACACAGAGATACTACAGTCAGAACTGACCCCCTGACTACACAGAGATACTACAGTCAGAACTGACCCCCAGACTACACAGAGATACTACAGTCAGAACTGACCCCCAGACTACACAGAGATACTACAGTCAGAACTGACCCCCAGACTACACAGAGATACTACAGTCAGAACTGACCCCCAGACTACACAGAGATACTACAGTCAGAACTGACCCCCAGACTACACAGAGATAATACAGTCAGAACTGACCCCCAGACTACACAGAGATACTACAGTCAGAACTGACCCCCAGACTACACAGAGATACTACAGTCAGAACTGACCCCCAGACTACACAGAGATACTACAGTCAGAACTGACCCCCAGACTACACAGAGATAATACAGTCAGAACTGACCCCCAGACTACACAGAGATACTACAGTCAGAACTGACCCCCAGACTACACAGAGATACTACAGTCAGAACTGACCCCCAGACTACACAGAGATACTACAGTCAGAACTGACCCCCAGACTACAGTCAGAACGGACCCCCAGACTACACAGAGATACTATAGTCAGAACTGACCCCCAGACTACACAGAGATACTACAGTCAGAACTGACCCCCAGACTACACAGAGATACTACAGTCAGAACAGACCCCCAGACATACTACAGTCAGAACTGACCCCCAGACTACACAGAGATACTACAGTCAGAACTGACCCCCAGACTACACAGAGGTCATTGAGAATATAAACAAATAGTTCATATAATTGTTTTAAATCTAAAATCAACCAGCATATTTGTATTGTATTTTAGCGTAAACATGTTTGTTATCGTGTTGTGATCAAAGGAGACATAGTGACTTGCGGAAGTATTCACCCCCCTTGGCATGTTTCCTATTTTGTTGCCTTACAACCTGGAATTAAAATTGATTTTTGGGGGGGTTAGTATCATTTGATTTACACAACATGCCTACCATTTTGAAGATGCAAAATATTTTTTTATTGTGAAACAAACTAGAAATAAGACAAAAACAACTTGAGCGTGCATAACTATTCACCCCCTCAAAGGCAATACTTTGTACAGCCACCTTTTGCAGCAATTACAGCTGCAAGTCTCTTGGGGTATGTCTCTGTAAGCTTGGCACATCTAGCCACTGGGATTTTTGCCCATTCTTCAAGATAAAACTGCTCCAGCTCCTTCAAGTTGGATGGGTTCCGCTGGTGTACAGCAATCTTTAAGTAACACCATATATTCTCACTTGGATTGAGGTCTGGCCTTTGACTAGGCCATTCTAATACATGTAAATGTTTCCACTTAAACCACTAGAGTGTTGCTTTAGCAGTATGCTTAGGGTCATTGTCCTGCTGGAAGGTGAACCTCCGTGCCAGTCTCAAATCTCTGGAAGACTGAAGCAGGTTCCCCTCAAGAATATCCCTGTATTTAGCGCCATCCATAATTCCTTCAATTCTGACCAGTTTCCCAATCCCTGCCGATGTAAAACATCCCCACAGCATGATGCTGCCACCACCGTGCTTCACTGTGTGTTCTCGGGGTGAAGAGAGGTGTTGGGTTTGCGCCAGACATAGCGTTTTCCTTGATGGCCAAAAAGCTAAATTTTAGTCTCATCTGACCAGAGTACCTTCTTCCATATGTTTGGGGAGTCTCCCACATGCCTTTTGGCGAACACCAAACGTGTTTGCTTATTTTTTTCTGGCCACTCTTCCGTAAAGCCCAGCTCTGTGGAGTGTACGGCAAAGTGGTCCCATGGACAGATACTCCAATCTCCACTGTGGAGCTTTGCAGCTCCTTCAGGGTTATTTCTTTGGTCTCTTTGTTGCCTCTCTGATTAATGTCCTCCTTGCCTGGTCCGTGAGTTTTGGTGAGCGACCCTCTCTTGGCAGGTTTGTTGTGGTGCCATATTCTTTCAATTTTTTTTAAATAATGGATTTGATGGTGCTCCGTGGGATGTTCAAAGCTGTTCTGTTTTTATAACCCTGATCTGTACTTCTCCACAACTTTGGTTGCACCAGATCTTATTTAGGGGCTTCATAGCAAAGAGGGTGAATACATATGCACGCACCACTTTTCAGTTATTCATTATTTATTAAAGTTGTATTTTTCATTTCACTCCACAAATTTGGACTATTTTATGTATGTCCATTACATGAAATTTAAAATTACAGGTTGTAATGCAACAAAATAGTAAAAACACCTAAAGGGGGGGGGTGAATACTTTTGCAAAGCACTGTACATCTGGGCTTCAGCATATTAGAGTAAACATGTTGTGATCAAAGGAGACTTACGTCTGGGCTTCCGGCACATGTTGTACAAGCAGCAGCAGGGACACAAGCAGCAAGAGATTAAAATAATCAGGAAGATGACAGGTATTGTAATGAACGGCCAGGTGGTGAACGTGCTGCTGCTGCTGCTGCTCCTGCTGCTACTGGAATAGAGAAACACAACAATCAGTCAGAGATAACATTATTTCTGAACTAATAAAGCCAGATCATTAAAAAAAAAGACTTCTGTATTGTACTGTTGCATAAAGCATTGCATGTGTTAGCCCTGTGCAGCCAAAGTTACAGAAGGGAAGGTGAACCTCTGTCCCAGTCTCAAATCTCTGGAAGACTGAAACAGGTTTCCCTGAAGAATTATAACTACGAAGCAGGATCAAGGAGTTGGCAAAGCTAACTTTTCTAAATAACCTGAAATAGCGATGATTTTTTTTTATAGAAAGATAAAACTTGAAATGGGTTTAATTGATTGATTTTAATTGATTGATTGATTCCACCAAAAACACATTTAGCTTTCTAAATGTATCAAACAAATCAAACTGTTATTTCTGCTTGTTTATCAAAGTTAAACCGGCTAATTCAGTGATCTTGTTTTATATACCGCTCAGTTGTGTTGATTGTGGGGCGGGGGTCTACTCTGCTCCTGTTCTGATGGGGTGGTGACAGAGCCTGTTCATGTATTACAAGGACGGATGCTTGTGCAAAGTTTCGTTTCACTGATCTGAAAAGAGCTTTTGTTTGAAAGAGGAAGTGAGGGGTTGTGGTTGACATCTTTGTGACAGAATGTGTTTTCACAATCGTATTGGTGGCTCGGCTGAGGGTTTCAGCAATAAAGAGATGTTCTTCAATGTTCTTCAGGTCTCAGGCCAGGTTTGCAATAAGCACAGTTCCCTGAACCACGTGGTCAGTGGTTTCATCTTTGAGTCGGTGTCAAATGGCTACCTATCGGAAAGTATTCAGACCCCTTGACTTTTTCCACATTTTGTTACGTTACAACCTTATTTCTAAAATGGATTAACATTTTTAAAATCCTAATTAATCTACACACAATACCCCATGATGACAAAGCGAAAACAGGTTTTTATAAAAATAGAAATACCTTATGTAAATAAGTATTCAGACCCTTTGCTATGAGACTAAATGAAGCTCAGGTGCATCCTGTTTCCATTGATCATCCTTCATGTTTCTACAACTTGATTGGAGTCCACCTGTGGTAAATTCAATTGACTGGACATGATTTGGAAAGGCACACACCTGTCTATATAAGGTCCCACAGTTGACAGTGCATGTCAGAGCAAAAACCAAGCCATGAGGTCGAAGGAATTGTCCGTAGAGCTCAGAGACAGGATTGTGTGAGGCACAGCTCTGGGGAAGGGTATTAAAACATGTCTGCAACATTGAAGGTCCCCAAGAACACAGTGGCCTCCATCATTCTTAAATGGAAGATGTTTGGAACCACCAAGACTCTTCCTAGAGCTGGCCGCCCGGCCAAACTGAGCAACCGGGGGAGAAGGGCCTCGGTCAGGGAGGTGACCAAGAACTCGATGGTCACTCTGACAGAGCTCCAGAGTTCCTCTGTGGAGATGGGAGAACCTTCCAGAAGGACAACCATCTCTGCAGCACTCCACCAATCAGGCCTTTATGGTAGAGTGGCCAGACAGAAGCCACTCCTCAGTAAAAAGGCACATGACAGCCCGCTTAAAGGTTGCTAAAAGGCACCTAAAAGGACTCTGACCATGATAAACAAGATTCTCTGGTCTGATGAAACCAAGATTGAACTCTTTGGCCTGAATGCCAAGCGTCACGTCTGGAGGAACCCTGGTACCATCCCTACAGTGACTTGCCTAGTTAAATAAAATAAATACGGTAAAGCATGGTGGTTGCAGCATCATGTTGTGGGGTTGTTTTTTAGTGACAGGGACTTTGAGATTAGTCAGGATCAAGGGAAAGATGAACGGAGCAAAATACAGAGAGATCCTTGATGAAAACCTGCTCCAGAGTGGTCAGAACCTCAGACTGGGGCGAAGGTTCACCTTCCAACAGGTCAACATGAGTGGCTTCGGGACAAGTCTCTGAATGTCCTTGAGTGTCCCAACCAGAGCCCGGACTTGAACCCGATCGAACATCTCTGGAGAGACCTGAAAATAGCTGTGCAGCGATGCTCCCCATCCAACCTGACAGAGCTTGAGAGGATCTGCAGAGAATGGGAGAAACTCACCAAATACAGGTGTGCCAAGTTTGTAGCGCCATACCCAAGAAGAATCGAAGCTGTAATCGCTGCCAAGTACTGAGTAAAGGGTCTGAATTAGAGGTCGACCGATTATGATTTTTCAACGCTGATAACGATTATTGGAGGACAAAAAAAAGCCACTACCGATTTAATTGTCCGATTTTTATATCTATTTGTAATAATGACAATTACAACAATACTGAATGAACACTTATTTTACCTTAATATAATACATAAATAAATAAATAATTAAACATGTTCAATTTGGTTTAAATAATGCAAAAACACATTGTTGGAGAAGAAAGAAAAAGTACAATATGTGCCATGTAAAAAAAGCTCAATATGTGCCATGTAAAAAAAGCTAACGTTTAAGTTCCTTGCTCAGAACATGAGAACATATGAAAGCTGCCTCTTTCCTTTTAACATGAGTCTTCAATATTCCCAGGTAAGAAGTTTTAGGTTGTAGTTATTTTAGAAATTATAGGACTATTTCTCTCGCAAACGGAGGAAAGTGCTGTTTGATTGAATACTGCTGCCTACCACTGCTCGGTCAGACTACTCTATCAAAAATCTAATCATAGACTTAATTATAATACAATAAACACACAGAAATATGAGCCTTAGGTCATTAATATGGTCAAATCTGGAGACTATCATTTCGAAAAAACAAAACGTTAATTCTTTCACTGAAATACAGAACCGTTCCGTATTTTATCGAATGGGTGGCATCCATCAGTCTAAATATTGCTGTTACATTGCACAACCTTCAATGTTATAATTATGTCAAAATCTGGCAAATTAATTACAGTCTTTGTTAGGAAGAAATGGTCATCACACAGTTTGCAATGAGCCAGGCGGCCCAAACTGCTGCATATACCCTGACTCTGCTTGCACTGAACGCAAGAGAAGTGACACCATTTCCCGAGTTAATATTGCCTGCTAACATGAATTTCTTTTAAACTAAATATGCAGGTTTAAAAATATATATTTGTATATTCATTTTAAGAAAGGCATTGATGTTTATGGTTAGGTACATTTGTGCAACGACTGTGCTTTTTTCGCGAATGCGCTTATGTTAAATCATCACCCGTTTGGCAAAGTTGAAGTAGGCTGTGATTCAATGATAAATTAACAGGCACTGCATCGATTATATGCAACGCAGGACAAGCTAGATAAACTAGTAATATCATCAACCATGTGTAGTTAACTAGTGATGATGTTAAGATTGATTGTTTTTTTTACAAGATAAGTTTAACGCTAGCTAGCAACTTACGCGAGTGCAGCAAGGAGCCAAGGTAACAGGTGGTCACCCTGCCACGCTGTCTCCTCTTGGATTGCAAAGTAATCCCATTTGTAAGTCGCTCTGGATAAGAGCGTCTGCTAAATGACTTAAATGTAATCGGCCATAATCGGCGTCCAAAAATGACGATTGTCGTGAAAACTTGAAATCGGTCGACCTCTAGTCTGAATACTTATGTATATGTGATTTCATTTTTAATTTTTAATACATTTGCAAAAATGTCTAAAAACCTGTTTTTGCTTTGTCATTATGGGGTATTGTGATGTCATTATGGGGTACTGTGATGTCATTATAGGGTATTGTGATGTCATTATGGGGTATTGTGTGTAGATTGATGAGGGGGAAAAAACGATTCAATACATTTTAGAATAAAACGTAACAAAATGTCAAGGGGTCTGAATACTTTCCAAATGCACTACTTTAGAACAGGGCCCTATTCCCTATATAGTGCACTACTTTAGACCAGGGCCCTATTCCCTATATAGTGCACTACTTTAGACCAGGGTCCTATTCCCTATATAGTGCACTACTTTAGACCAGAGCCCTATTCCCTATATAGTGCACTACTTTAGACCAGAGCCCTATTCCCTATATAGTGCACTACTTTAGACCAGGGTCCTATTCCCTATATAGTGCACTACTTTAGACCAGGGCCCTATTCCCTATATAGTGCACTACTTTAGACCAGGGTCCTATTCCCTATATAGTGCACTACTTTAGACCAGGGCCCTATTCCCTATATAGTGCACGACTTTAGACTAGGGCCCCATGGGGTATAGGGTACCATTTGATTTAGGACATAGCCATAGTTTTTGTCCTCCTACCTGGGAAAGCAGCTCTTCTGTTCAAACTTCCCCATCTGTCCGTAGCCATTGATGCAGCAGTATCTATTCTCACACGTTCCACAGCACACCTGGAATGCACCGCAGTACTGCTTGGATTGGTATCCGCTGCTGGCATCGTCGTAGCCCTCACAGTCATCACCAGCTGGGTAGAAAGGAGAAAGACATCATAGGTTTGAGTTGGACAAAGCTTGGGAGAAAATACATGGTATAGTCTAACTTGGAAAGACAACAGCAATAACATTGACAGGTAATACAACAAACACAACAGAGTTAATGAGGGAGTTTGATTAAGCTGACCCACAGTGCACCGGGCTATGGCCCACGACATGAACAGGCAAAAGCAGTGAAGGAGGAGCGCTCTTTTCAAAATCAACAGTTATCTGCCCCCTGCTCGGTCATGTTATCAACAAGGTAGCATGGAGCATACATCTATTTTCATAAAATATGTGTTTTTATCCAAAGCAATCCCTTTAGCATGTGACAACACAGAATCCTACTCAATAGTCCATGTGCTTAACCTACATAAAAGAAAATTGGAGCTGCTGTCAGTCAGAGCGGGGCACCTGGCTCATGCCCAGTTCCAAAACGAATTCAATCACTTTTCACATGGTGCAAACTCCTCCCACATGGTGCAAACTCCTCCCACATGGTGCAACCCTGACAGATAATCAAACCCCCTCAGTGTTTTTTTAAGCCTTATTCCACCAGGTAAGTTGACTGAACACATTCTCATTTAAAGCAACGACCTAGGGAATAGTTACAGAGGAGAGGAGATGAATGAGCCCATTGGAAGCTGAGGATGATTAAGTGGCAGTGATGGTATGAGGGACAGATTGTGAATTTAGCCAGGACACCGGGGTTAACACCCCTACGATAAGTGGCATGGGATCTTTAGTGACCACAGAGAGTCAGGACACCCGTTTAACATCCACTCCGAAAGACAGTACCCCTACACAGGGCAATGTCCCCAATCACTGCCCTGGGGCATTGGGATATGTTTTAGACCAGAGGAAAGAGTGCCTCCTACTGGCCCTCCAACACCACTTCCAGCAGCAGCTGGTCTCCCATCCAGAGACTGACCAGGACCAACCCTGCTTAGCTTCAGAAGCAAGCCAGCAGTGGGATGCAGGGTGGTATGCTGCTGGTGATGGTAGCCTAACCACATGAGGCTACAGAGTTCCCCAATGTCTTAAAAGCACCATAATGTTGTGATCAAATCAACTGGGAACTAGGACATTTCTGACTTCTGAGCGTTCAAGACAACTGGGAACCTGTGGGATGCGGGGAAATTAGCTCCGACTGGTAAAATCGTTTTGAATGGTCATCCAAGTCGGCCACTCAGCATCTTCCTATAACTCCGACTTAACGGCCTGAAGATCACTGGCTCGTGATTTGACCTCTTCCCCCCCCCCCCCCCCCCCTCCTTCTCCCCGAGCTCACAGTTGACACGAAAGCACCACAATTCCACTTCTGAGTTCAACATCGCCAAAACAACTGCTATGCAGATGTGGACTAAAGCGAATCTGATTGATTTGGCCACTTAATCTCCAAACGTTCTATCTGAAGCCTAAAACGAGGTGGATGTCCATGCAGCTAGCAGAGGGTAACGTAAAGTCATGAGGTGGCAGGCCCGCCAGACAGACATCCTTGATTGCTTCCTCGAGATCTGGTTTATCGAATTAGAGTAGCTCGGATGTGAATGACCTCTCACAATCAGGCGCAGAGCAAATTATTAATGTATCTCTCTCTGGCTAAAATGCCCTCAAAATACTGTACATTTTCAAATTTCAACATTTACAATCCAAGATGGAGTGAAACACTAGTCATGTCCCAGTCTCACCCATGTCATTTACGAGTTCGTTCCCTGTGACATCATGGAAGCAGACACTTTTTTTTTTTTTTTTATTACTTTAGCTAGTTACAACTAAATGAACAACAAACAGTTCAACTCCACGAGTCACACAACACATATTGCATGTGTAGTTCGGCACCCAGTAACAGCGGAGGAAGTGGATATTGCGAAATAAGAACGACATAGTAAGTTAGTTAGATAATACTATCCACAGGATCCACATGTGTGCCATCACAGCAGCAAGATTTGTGACCTGTTGCCACAAGAAAAGGGCAACCAGTGAAGAACAAACACCATTGTAAATACAACCCATATTTATGCTTATTTATTTTCCCTTGTGTACTTTAACCATTTGTTACATTGTTACAACACTGTATACATTATGACATTTGTAATGTCTTTATTCTTTTGAAACTTCTGTATGTGTAATGTTTACTGTTCACTTTTATTGTTTATTTCACTTTTGTATATTATCTATTTCACTTCCCATGCCAATAAAGCCCCTTGAATTGAATTAATACTGCATAACGACGTTACGTCCATGTTTGACAGTAAGATAACATAACCCTTCTCTAGACCAATAATGTACTTAAACCCTCTTAAGAGTTAAGGCAAAGTCATACGAAACAGTCATACATATGTAGTTACCAAACAGACAGTAAGTGGCTTTAGCAGCGTGGTTGCCAGACTCGCCCCACCTCATCCGAAAATGAAAGATGTACCTTCACATGTACTTTCACTGTTAGACATCTAACGTTAGCTAGCTTTGCGGAGAGGAAAAAAAACATCAACAAACTCTAGCTACAATGTCACAGACTGATACTGAACAATGTTTGTTAATGACTGATTTCCGATTGACAAACTCACCGGTCACGAAGGGGATCAGGGTCCCACACAAAAGGAGCACAACAACGCACAGATTCTCCGCCATGGCTTTGTCTATTCAGATGCTACTAACACGCACAACGGCAATGGCTTTGTCTATTCAGATGCTACTAACAAGCACAACCGCAAGTCCCAGCCCGGAATGCTATAGTTTCTTCTTCCATGGTATTATGGCGGTCCGCAAACAACGTTAGAGGTGCATGCCGCCACCTACTGGATGGGGGGGGACTGACAAACCAAAATAATAAGGATTAGGTCAATGTAAAAATAAAAAATAAACACACTTCTAATATTCAAATGTAAATAAAACACAAAAACTACAACTGTACTCTTTCAGTCGGATTTAAATGTCTATTCAGATCCCTCGACAGGCTCTGGAACCTGGGAGGGGGGAACCTCTTCATTCTGTATTATTCCCTGTAACATTTCGGCTGTAAAGTCCTGGAGATCCAGAAATACTTTTTTTGCCACCTTCACAATGATATCTAGATTCTTTTAACTTTTTATTAGTTCGACTAGTGTAATTCAATCACTTTGCTTATAAACGCAACAATGTTCACCTGCTTCACAGTTAGTGTGTCGGGATCCTTCTCCTGCATTGGATTCACTGCAGGCTGTGGGACATCCACTACCATTCAGTGGCGTTTATTCATGGATGCCAAGGGAAACCAAATCATTTTTTTCCTCTCTGTCTTTCATCAATTTCCTTCAATTTGTAAGAGGCTGAATGTTTCTCACCGGAGAAAGCATCCAAGCGAGGGAAACAGCGCCCCCTCTGTCTCAGTATGCCTAGTGTATCTATCTGATGCTGTCTGGTCAGAAAGAGTATGACATTGTTGCCGCCTGTAGCATTGAATGCAAGGGAAGCCAACGAGCATTTTGCCTCCCTTGAATTTTTTTACAAATTAAATAATAGCCAATCAGCATTGAGCTAAACTGTGTGAGCTCAGCTGTGAATGGTCCAGGCACACCAACAAAAAAAGTGTCAAGGGAAGCCAGTTTGGATGTGGCTTCAGACCAATCACATCACAAGCCAAACATCATTATTAACAGAAAAAACTTTAATTGTTGCATCTCATTGTGTTGTTTGTCCTCCAGTGGCTAGCTAGCTAACTAAAATCGGGCCTTTCCTAAATTAGCCATCGATGGAGATAGGGATTTGGACTTGTGGTTTTACTTAATTCTCCGTACTGGCCAATGATTATAAAGGGGATTCTGATCTAACCATATTTTCATACTTTGTTCCCCTGGCCTATGTACAAAAGGCTGTGAAGTATTTGTTGTTAATCATTTCAGTAATGTTAGTTCCTCATATCAAAGCTGTAGTTCCGCCCACCGGTGAAGTGGAGCAGAGCATGCTGGGCGATCTCCAGCTCAGAAAAGAAGATAAGCTGGAGAGAAGTCAAGTGAGAGAAAGTTCCAGACGTCCTTGTGTTTTCTCCAATTAGCTTTCATTGTGTTAGCCGAGGCCAGTGAGCATCCTTGTTGATACAACACACACACACACACACACACACACACACACACACACACACACACACACACACACACACACACACACACACACACACACACACACACACACACACACACACACACACACACACACACACACACACACACACACACACACAAACACATTTTATTGGCTCTTAACCAACCGTGCTATTATGTGTGTTTTTTCGCGTTGTTCGTAACTTGTTTTGTACATAATGTTGCTGCTACTGTCTCTTATGACTGAAAAGAGCTTCTGGACATCAGAACAGCGATTACTCACCTCAAAATGGACAAAGAGTTCTTCTTCAATGAGTCGGACGGGAGGGATATAGTACTACAGACACCCGACCAGGCCCAGATTCCTGTGATTCGCTGGAAAAGGAAACAGAGGTTTCGCGGAAAGATATCAGGGTAACTTGTGAGGATCAGGTGACGAGTGGCTAATCTGCCCTTGCCTTCCGTTCTGCTAGCTAACGTTCAATCGCTGGAAAATAAATGGGACGAACTGAAAGCACGTATATCCTACCAACAGGACATTAAAAATAATAATATCATTATAATGTGTAATATCTGCATTGTGTCAAGAAGCAGTGCGGCTTGGTTGGGTTGTGTTTCGGAGGACGCATGGCTCTCGACCTTCGCCTCTCCCGAGTCCGTATGGGAGTTGCAGCGATGAGACAAGACTGTAACTACTACCAATTGGATATCACGAAATTGAAGAGAAAAAAAGGGTAAAAAAACCAACCAAAAAACAAATATCTGATGTTTCACCGAGTCGTGGCTGAACAACGACATTAAGAACATACAACTGGCGGGTTATACACTGTATCAACAGGACAGAACAGCAGCCTCTGGTAAGGCATGGGGTGGGGGCCTATGCATAGTGGTAAACAACAGTTGGTGCACGATATCTAAGAAAGTCTCAAGGTTTTGCTCGCCTGACGTAGAGTATCTCATGATAAGCTGTAGACCACACTATCTACCTAGAGAGTTTTCATCTCTATTTTTCGTAGCTGTCTACATACCAACACAGACCGATGCTGGCACTAAAACCACACTCAATGAGCTGTATTCCGTCATAAGCAAACAGGAAAACGCTCATCCAGAGGCGGCGCTCCTAGTGGCCGGGGACTTTAATGCAGGGAAACTGAAATCAGTTTTACCTAATTTCTATCAGCATGTTAAATGTGCAACTAGAGGGAAAACAAATTCTAGACCACCTTTACTCCACACACAGATACGCGTAGAAAGCTCTCCCTCGCCCTCCATTTGGCAAATCTGACCATAATTATATCCTCCTGATTCCTGCTTACAAGCTAAAATTAAAACAGGAAGCACCAGTGACTCGGTCTATAAAAAAAGTGGTCTGATAAAGCAGATGCTAAGCTACAGGACTGTTTTGCTAGCACAGACTATGGAATATGTTCCGGGATTCTTCCGATGGCACTGAGGAGTACACCGCATCAGTCACTGGCTTTATCAATAAGTGCAACGAGGACGTCGTCCGCACAGTGACTGTACGTACATACCCCAACCAGAAGCCATGGATTACAGGCAACATTCGCACTGAGCTAAAGGGTAGAGCTGCCGCTTACAAGGAGCGGGATTCTAACCCGGAAGCTTATAAAAAATCCCGCTATGCTCTGCGACGAACCATCAAACAGGCAAAGCGTCAATACAGGCCTAAGATCGAATCATACTACACCAGCTCCGACGCTCGTCGGATGTGGCAGGGCTTGCAAACTATTACAGACTACAAAGGGAAGCACAGCCGAGAGCTGCCCAGTGACACGGGCCTACCAGACAAGCTAAATAACTTCTATGCTCACTTTGAGGCAAGTAACACTGAAACATGCATGAGAGCATCAGCTGTTCCGGACGACAGTGTGATCACGCTCTCTGCAGCCGATGTGAGTAAGACCTTTAAACGGGTCAACATTCACAATACATATATATATATATATACATATCACGGTGACAAGGCAAATGAACTAACAGGTTATAGAGCCAATCAACACAATTATTACAATGAATAGGTTGTATTATGGCTTTTTTCCCCCTGGATTGGCTTCCCCGGTGATTTTACCCATGCACCACTACTGCTACCATCTCCACTCACTCCTTCAGCTATTTTCACTGCCTCCACATAGGAAACCTGCTGGATGGCCCTGATCCTAGCTACTGCGACATCCTTCATCCGTACAGGGTACTCCTGTAACTCGGGAACGTGATTCCCATCACAATTACAACAACCTGCTTCATCTGACTCTTCAACTGCTACATATGTATTCCTTCAACAAACACTTGCCACGTGTCCAAACGTTTTACAGTTGTAACACTGCAGCGGCTTCTGTACAATACGGTCTCACCTCATATCTCACATACCCAAGTTTTACCTGAGTCAGGAGAATCACTTCCTCGAACCACAGTAAAACGATAGGCTATCCACCTTCTTTCCATCTATCATTCGGGTCAAGCGACATGCGTCTACCACTACTGGCATGTTATCCTTAAACCACACAGCCTCTATGTCCAATGAGACGCCAGAGATAACACCTTTAACCACACAGCCTCTATGTCCAACGAGACGCCAGAGATAACATCTTAAACCACACAGCCTCTATGTCCAACGAGACGCCAGAGATAACACCTTTAACCACACAGCCTCTATGTCCAACGAGACGCCAGAGATGACACCTTTAACCACACAGCCTCTATGTCCAACGAGACGCCAGAGATAACATCTTAAACCACACAGCCTCTATGTCCAACGAGACGCCAGAGATAACACCTTTAACCACACAGCCTCTATGTCCAATGAGACGCCAGAGATGACACCTTTAACCACACAGCCTCTATGTCCAACGAGACGCCAGAAATAACACCTTTAACCGGTGCCCGACTCTGAACATCCTAGCCAACAATGAGCCAGATATTTCACCAGATGTATAAATGTGAAGCGTCCGCTTGGCGTTTCTTCTCACTACCAAATATGGTATTTTAACTAGGTAACCTAGGACAACAACCAGGTAACTACCAAATATGGTAGTGAGAGGAAGCCCAGTGGCCGGCAGTGGGAAAAAATCGGAGGGCCTGTTGTCCGGACCTCTGGCAGTCTCTATGGGGGTGCCACAGGGTTCAATTCTCGGGCCGACTCTCTTCTCTGTATACACCAATGATGTCGCTCTCGCTGCTGGTGATTCTTTGATCCACCTCTACGCAGACGACACCATTCTGTATACATCTGGCCCTTCTTTGGACACTGTGTTAACAAACCTCCAGACGAGCTTCAATGCCATAGAACACTCCTTCCGTGGCCTCCAACTGCTCTTAAATACAAGTAAAACTAAATGCATGCTCTTCAACCGATCGCTGCCCGCACCTGCCCGCCCGTCCAGCATCACTACTCTGGACGGTTCTGACTTAGAATATGTGGACAACTACAAATACCTAGGTGTCTGGTTAGACTGTAAACTCTCCTTCCAGACTCACATTAAGCATCTCCAATCCAAAAATAAATCTAGAATCGGCTTCCTATTTCGCAACAAAGCATCCTTCACTCATGCTGCCAAACATACCCTCGTAAAACTGACTATCCTACCGATCCTCGACTTCAGCGATGTCATTTACAAAATAGCCTGCAACACTCTACTCAGCAAATTGGATGCAGTCTATCACAGTGCCATCCGTTTTGTCACCAAAGCCCCATATACTACCCACCACTGTGATCTGTATGCTCTCGTTGGCTGGCCCTCGCTTCATACTCGTCGCCAAACCCACTGGCTCCAGGTCATCTACAAGTCTCTGCTAGGTAAAGCCCCGCCTTATCTCAGCTCACTGGTCACCATAGCAGCACCCACCCGTAGCACGCGCTCCAGCAGGTATATCTCACTGGTCACCCCCAAAACCTATTCTTCCTTTGGCCGCCTCTCCTTCCAGTTCTCTGCTGCCAGTGACTGGAACGAACTGCAAAAATCTCTGAAGCTGGAGACTCTTACCTCCCTCACTAGCTTTAAGCACCAGCTGTCAGAGCAGCTCACAGATCACTGCACCTGTACATAGCTCATCTGTAAATAGCCCATCCAATCTACCTCATCCCCATACTCTATTTATTTATTTATCTTGCTCCTTTGCACCCCAGTATCTCAACTTGCACATTCATCTTCTGCACATCCTACCATTCCAGTGTTTAATTGCTATATTGTAATTACTTCGCCACCATGGCCTATTTATTGCCTTAACTCTCTTATCCTACCTCATCTGCTGTATATAGACTTTTTCTACTGTATTATTGACTGTATGTTTTGTTTATTCCATGTGTAACTCTGTGTTGTTGTATGTGTCACACTGCTTTGCTTTATCTTGGCCAGGTCGCAGTTGCAAATGAGAACTTGTTCTCAACTAGCCTACCTGGTTAAATAAAGGTGAAATTAAAATTTAAAAAATCACTTGATTTTTATGTGTGAGGAATGGATTCTCTTTATCTCTGACCCGAGGGCAGCTGGCACAACGACTCGCTCACCTCTGAAGATAACTCCTTTTGCACACGCAGCTCATCTCTGTTGTGAAAATACATGGCTACATTCAAGGGTTGTTTTTACACATCAGGCCACCCCTGCAGGATCTCTCTGGATGGCCTTTAGTCTCTCGCGTGACACAGGGAGGTAGTGTATCATATTGATTGATTCCACTTGGGTTGTCGGCCAGCATCACATGTTTTCCAGGAACGTTTAGGAGACTGACCTTGTAGTTTTGGAGTCTCATGATCATGCGTTGTAGTCTTTTTGGTGCCCTGAGGAGAGGCTTTGTCATGATGCTCTCTAGAGGCATGTGATCTGATTGCTCTTCCACAGTTCATCTATACAGTGCATTCAGAAAGTATTCAGACACCTTGACTTTTTCCCACATTTTGTTACGTTACAGCTTTATTCTAAAATTGATTAAATTGTGTTTTTTTCCTCATAATGACAAAGCAAAAATCTGTTTTTTTAGACATTTTTGCAAATTTAATACAAATAAAGAACTGAAAACTTGGAGTTTGCCAAAAGGCACTTAAAGGACTCTCAGACCATGAGAAACAAGATTCCCTGGTCTGATGAAACCACGATTCAATCAATCAATCAAATGTATTTATAAAGCCCTTCTTACATCAGCTGATGTCACAAAGTGCTGTACAGAAACTCAGCCTAAAACCAGGTGTAGAAGCACGGTGGCTAGGAAAAACTCCCTAGAAAGGCCAGAACCTAGGAAGAAACCTAGAGAGGAACCAGGCTATGAGGGGTGGCCAGTCCTCTTCCGGCTGTGCCAGGTGGAGATTATAACAGAACATGGCCAAGATGTTCAAATGTTCATAGATGACCAACAGGGTCAAATAATAATAATCACAGTGGTTGTTGACGGTGCAACAGGTCTGCGCCTCAGGAGTAAATGTCAGTTGGCTTTTCATAGCCGATCATTCAGAGTAACTCTACTGCTCCTGCTGTCTCTAGAGAGTTGAAAACAGCAGGTCTGGGACAGGTAGCACGTCCGGTGAACAGGTCAGGGTTCCATAGCCGCAGGCAGAACAGTTGAAACTGGAGCAGCATCACGGCCAGGTGGACTGGGGACAGCAAGGAGTCATCAGGCCAGGTAGTACAGGAGTGGGCCTGTGGAAAGGAGTGGGCCTGTGGAAAGGAGTGGGCCCGTGGAAAGGAGTGGGGGTGTCGAAAGTAGTGGGCCTGTGGAAAGGAGTGGGCCTGTGGAAAGGAGTGGGCCTGTGGAAAGGAGTGGGGGTGTCGAAAGGAGTGGGCCCGTGGAAAGGAGTGGGCCCGTGGAAAGGAGTGGGCCTGTGGAAAGGAGTGGGCCCGTGGAAAGGAGTGGGGGTGTCGAAAGTAGTGGGCCTGTGGAAAGGAGTGGGCCTGTGGAAAGGAGTGGGCCCGTGGAAAGGAGTGGGGGTGTCGAAAGTAGTGGGCCTGTGGAAAGGAGTGGGCCTGTGGAAAGGAGTGGGCCTGTGGAAAGGAGTGGGGGTGTCGAAAGTAGTGGGCCTGTGGAAATGAGTGGGGGTGTCGTAAGTAGTGGGCCTGTGGAAAGGAGTGGGCCTGTGGAAAGGAGTGGGCCTGTGGAAAGGAGTGGGCCCGTGGAAAGGAGTGGGCCCGTGGAAAGGAGTGGGCTTGTGGAAAGGAGTGGGGGTGTCGAAAGGAGTGGGCCTGTGGAAAGGAGTGGGCCCGTGGAAAGGAGTGGGCCCGTGGAAAGGAGTGGGCCTGTGGAAAGGAGTGGGCTTGTGGAAAGGAGTGGGCCTGTGGAAAGGAGTGGGCTTGTGGAAAGGAGTGGGCCTGTGGAAAGGAGTGGACCTGTGGAAAGGAGTGGGCCCGTGGAAAGGAGTGGGCCCGTGGAAAGGAGTGGGCCCGTGGAAAGGAGTGGGCCCGTGGAAAGGAGTGGGCCCGTGGAAAGGAGTGGGGGTGTCGAAAGGAGTGGGCCCGTGGAAAGGAGTGGGCCCGTGGAAAGAAGTGGGCCCGTGGAAAGGAGTGGGCCCGTGGAAAGGAGTGGGCCCGTGGAAAGGAGTGGGCCCGTGGAAAGGAGTGTGCCTGTGGAAAGGAGTGGGCCCGTGGAAAGGAGTGGGCCCGTGGAAAGCGCTCTGCTGGACATTTGATTATCTGTCTTATGGCTTGGGGGTAGAAGCTGTTAAGGAGCCTTTTGGATCTAGTTACAGAGGGATGCAACCGGTTCAGCCCTCCTTTTCCTGTAGTCCACGATCCTCTCCTTTGTCTTGCTCACGTTGAGTGAGAGGTTGTTGTCCTGGCACCACACGGCCACGTCTTTGACTTCCTCCTATAGGCCGTCTCATCGTTGTCGGTGATCAGGCCTACCACTGTTATGTTGTCAGCAAACTTAATGATAGTGTTGGAGTCGTGCTTGGCCACGCAGTCATGGGTGAACACGGAGTACAGGAGGGGACTAAGCACGCACCCCTGAGGGGCCCCAGTGTTGAGGATCAGCGTGGCAGATGTGTTGTTGCCTACCCTTACCACTTGGAGGCGACCCGTCAGGAAGTCCAGGATCCAGTTGCAGAGGGGGGTGTTTAGTCCCAGGATCCTTAGCTTAGTGATGAGCTTTTTGAGGGCACTATGGTGTTGAACGCTGAGCTGTAGTCAATGAATAGAATTCTCACATAGGTGTTCCTTTTGTCCAGGTGGGAAAGGGCAGTGTGGAGTGCAATAGAGATTGCATCATCTGTGGATCTGTTGGGGCGGTATGCAAATTGGAGAGGGTCCAGTTTCCGGGATGATGGTGTTGATGTGAGTCATGACCAGCCTTTCAAAGCTTTTCATGGCTGCCGACGTGAGTGCTCTGCTTAGTCATTTAGGCAGGTTACCTTCGCTTTCTTGGGCACAGGGACTTTGGTAGTCTGCTTGAAATATATAGGTATTACAGACTTTGTCAGGGAGAGGTTGAAAATGTCAGTGAAGACACTTGCCAGTTGATCCGTGCATGCTCGGAGTACACGTCCTGGTAATCTGTCTGGCCCAGCGGCCTTGTGAATGTTGACCTGTTTAAAGGTCTTACTCACATCGGCTACGGAGAGCGTGATCACACAGTCGTCCGGAATAGCTGGCGCTCTCATGCATGCTTCAGTGTTGCTTGCCTCAAAGCGAGCATAAAAGGCATTTAGCTTGTGGTAGGCTCGTGTCACTGGGCAGCTCATGGCTGGGTTTTCCTCTGTGGGAAAAGCAAATTTACAAATTAGTTTTGTGGCAAACTGTTGCGGGAAACTTGCGGCAACTTGTGAACTTCTGGGAAACAATTCTGGGAAACTTGTGGCGAACATTCTGTTTGCTGCAAACTCAACATTGAAATTGAAATGTATCTACATAAACCAAATCCCATAACTTTAAATGAACTTACTTCACAGAGAAAAAAAACTAAACATACTAAATGTAGTAAATATACTAAACAACCAATGTCTTTAACAGATACAAATAAATCCAATGCAACTTGAAATCATCAGCATGGTAATGAAGAAAATAGCAAAAATTGGAATTAATGGTTTAATCTTTTTTATGTAGCTACAACATTTACATGAGAGAAATGTAAATACTATGGGGATGATGGCCTTATGATGTTTACCGAATTATTTACATGAGCCAAATAATAATGTTGTAATAGATTAACCAATGAAGGTTTAAAAGATAATTAACAAAATTGTAATAATTAAAACAACAAAAACTAAATAAAACCCAGTTCAGAACTATGGAGATGGTGGAAGTCCTTCGTCCAAAGCTTGTTGAAACAATCAGTAAACAAAACAAAATTAGCGTACTGAAAACAATTCATATTTTGGCATCTTAAAAAGGTAGAAATTGAGTTATGCCTAAAATGGCAAGTCATATCATTTTTCCAAAATTAATTATTGTCACTCTAAAAAAGTCTTGGTTAAAAATAACCCAATTCCGACGACCCGGTTCTGGGTCAATTTTGTCCAAACACAACATTGGGTTAATTCAACCCAGTGGCTTTGGATTGTGCTTCTAACCCAGCGCCTTGGGTTGAGCGCTTGACCCAACTGCTGGGTAAATTATACTTTAGTGTTGGGGTAAAACAACCCAGTGTGATGGGCTGTGACATAAACCCAACACATTGGGTTGAGGGATTGACCCAGCAGTTGGGTCATTTAAAAAAATGTAATCCTTGGGTTATTTTCAGTGTCATCCTAATTTGTCTTCTCTACCATTCCACACACAAGATAGAATACAATACACATCATTAATTTCTATTGCCTGAATTTCAGAACATACAGTACACCGTGTCAGAGAATGTACAAGAATATATACATTTTTAAATAGCACATTGAAACTAAGCCATATTGTGTAAATATGTATTATTTCACAAAATAAGATTTCATAAGACAGTGTTGATTTGTTTGAATTTATTTAATGAACCCAAAATCAGACTAAAGCTTCGATTGAACTTGATGTGCACACTGTCTTAAGTGGTATTAACACAGATCTCATCAATAGATATTCACTGACACACTGCAGCTATCTTTTGGTGACAGTACAAACACATCATGCTGTTTTGCCATACAATAATGGTCTACATTTGGGATGAGTCAAAACATTGTTAGACAGAGAAGAAGTGTAGAATATTACATTTGAAGGTCACTCTACTTTTAAGGACATGAACGAATGACTCATTACTTAATAATTGTATTTCATTCATAAAGAATTTTTCACAATCCCCAAAATGTAAAATTTGTATTTAAAATAAATTGTTGTGATAGAATGAAAGCGTACAAGAATGTGCTTCAGTAGTTGCTGATAATGGGCCTCTGTAAGCCTATGTAGATATTACATGAAAAATCTGCCGTTTCCAGCTACAATAGTCATTTACAACATTAACAATGTCTACACTGTACTTCTGGTAAATTGTATGCTATTTTAATGGACAAAAAATGTGCTTATCAAAAATAAGGACATTTCTAAGTGAACCCAAACTTTTGAACGGTAGTATATGTACCGAATTTCATGACTTTAGGTCAAAATGGCTGAGTGGAGTGACCTTTCAGAGTTAGCATTTTCAATCGTTTATTATAGCGCCACCATCTGGCCAATCAGTGTAATTTTGTAAATGTCGGATTTCTATGGCAGTGGTGTTTCCAAGACAACTGGGAACTCAGAAAAAAAACGAGGTCTAACTATGATCTTCAACTCTAAAGTCAGAGTTCTAGAAAGATGCCAGAGTTTCCCACTTGGAATTCCGAGTTGGGTAACCATTCAAAACTATTCATTTAAAACTATTTCCCCGGTCGGAGCACTGAAGTCTAGAAGGGATCCAGCTTTTGTCAAATTTAACGTCAAAAGTAGATTTTTAGGGCCTAAACCCTTTCCTAACCTTAACCTAATTACCCTAACCTACTACGTTAATATTCCTAACCTGCTGCGTAAATTATCCCAACCTGCTACGAAAAATAAAATCTGACGTTGATTTGACAAAAGCTTGATCCCTTCTCGCCATGACCGAGTTCCCAGTTGTTTTAACGCAGCACACGATATCGCGTGTGACGTACGTACGCACCTACGTCTGTGTCTTGAATAGTCCTGTAACTTCAGTGTTCGGGGTTTTTCTTATTAAAGAATCATAATTCCTATTAGTGAAGCTCTCTCAGGTTTGTACTTGTTTCATGGGCACTTCAACGTGCTTAAACCTCAACACACATGTTCTCCTGCAAGCTACCATTCACAGAGAATATTTGCAAAAAAAGTGTGTTGAGTGATACCGGAAGATGATCCAGAATATCATTCTCCTAAATGTTATTTGGTCACGCGCAAATAAGGACACTTCAATGCAGCGTTGCTGTGTTGCTTTATTGCAGAACTAACACTAGAGGGAGCACTATCACAACATATCTCATAGTCCATCCTTTGGTTCAGCACTTCACTACATTCAGTAACACATTTGACCGGTCAATGCATTTGGGCCATGATGAAAGGTCAAACTGTGTGTAGTGAAGTTAAAACAATATCATTGTACTACAAATACAACATATGACCATTCTCTTTAAATATTTTCTCCCCAATTCAACAATTACACAAACAACTATTTGTATTTATTTTTTAACGCTGCATCGTTGTGAAGGGCTCGTAAAGGAATAATTTCACGGTAAAGTCTACACCCGTTGTATATGACGCATGTGACGCATATGTAACGGATGTGAAATGGCTAGCTAGTTAGTGGGTACGCGTTAGTAGCGTTTCAATCAGTTACGTCACTTGCTCTGAAACCTAGAAGTAGTGTTGCTCTTTGCTCTGCAAGGGCCGCGGCCTTTGTGGAGCGATGGGTAACGATGCTTCGTGGGCGTCCGTTGATGTGTGCAGAAGGTCCCTGGTTCGCGCCCGTGTCGGGGCGAGGGGACGGTTTAAAGTTATACTGTTACACATACAATTTGATTCGAACACATATTATACCACACACTCTAAATGCAGACTTACTTGTTGCGTGTGACATTTACAGTGCGTACTGGTAGACTACATTTTGGGAGATTTGGGAACTGAAAGTACATATATTTAGCTTTTCAAATTGTGAAATGATTCAGTATTCAAATACCAGTGGATACGCCCCTGATCATACATTGTTTAATGTAGAATTTACATGTAAATGTTTACATATCAAAATTGTGTTTACCTGTCCCAAAAATATTTGACATGTTTAACTACAGCGCAGACTAATTGTATATTGCAACTGACTTGCCTAGTTAAATAAAGGTTAAATAAAATAAAAAATGAATGAGGATGTGAGTCACAGGTTGCTTTTG
Source organism: Salvelinus alpinus (assembly GCF_045679555.1). Classification (NCBI taxonomy): domain Eukaryota; kingdom Metazoa; phylum Chordata; class Actinopteri; order Salmoniformes; family Salmonidae; genus Salvelinus; species Salvelinus alpinus. The sequence goes on from NC_092097.1 coordinate 61,729,298, forward strand.
ACATAATGGAACATTCTCTGGGGCAATAGGGGACTGTCTGGAGTGCTGTGACGTACACACTTATCCTCTCGCGAGATTTGGCATTAGTATTCGTTCTTATAAACCCGGTTGCCTATCCTTGTCCTTTCGTTCGTCCTCAGTGCAGGATAACGAAACGTAATTTATAAACAGTAGCTGTATGAACTATTAAGAGTGTTATATTTACACTAAAGCAGCACTGAGATCTTTCCAAGACAATCTAGCTTTTTTACTTATTTGTGAGAGTGTGATCCGAAGCATATCGAGGTAAGCAAACGAGATCGCCTCCTTTCGTTCTTAGTTCCTCGGTCAGCCAGCTACTGTAGCCCGGCGCGCTAGTCGGTCTAACCGGGGCATATTCTAGCCGTTTGGCTAAATGAAGATTTAGCTAGTGTTATTCATTGGGTTGCGATGACATTGAAATGTAAGTAGTTATTAAACCCGTCGGTATAGCTATGAAACTTAGTATCCATATGGAGTGGATACGTCTTATTGATTTTAAACAAATTATGACTGTTGTTGAATTATTGACGCACTATTGACTGTATTTGCGGTTTGCGTGACTTGTCTCCTCAGATTACACAGGAATGTAGGCTAGTTTGTAAAATAGTTGTATCAGGGCTGCCAACATTATGAAGAAAACTTGGAGTGAGATTTGCTATATGAATTTCATTGCCCTCTGGCACAATCCCTAGACTGGGGACTGGGGGTCCTACGGCTCTAGACGATTTTACTGTTTTAAGGCAAATTTCCTGCAAATTCTATGTATTTTGACATGGTTTAGGTCTATGTCCAGGGTGTACTCAAGTGTATTCAGGATAGCTTTGAACACTCAATTCGACGACTTTGTTATTTTGAGATTTTTGGAGTATGAAATGTAAAGTATGCAAATATTTTATACTAATTTTTGTTGTTGTTGGTTTGACACTTTTATTCAGTGACTAATGAAATGAGAGAGGGAGACAGGCAAATGCTAGAAACGGTTGGAAGCAGGGATTGATTCCTGTTCTCAGGTGGAAAGTTGTATGCAACACATGCTATGTGTTACCACTACACCAAGGCTCTGCACAGGAAATGTTAATTTGGTTATTAGCATTTCCTGTGTAAACTAATCATAGATTGCAGTCTGCTTATCCATAGACTGCTTTCAAGGCAAGGACTCAAACATGTTATATTTTGTCATTTGGGTTAACTATTTCTTTTAACTGGGGATGGAAGAAAATCCCGCTCGCTCTCCAGGAGTGTTGGCCACCCCAGAGATATGTTTCCCAGGTGATGGGTGTTTGAAACATTTTCTTGTTATAACAATTTAATGTGTCAAGATCAACCAACCTTCAAGGAAAGATGTAATGAATATCAATATCCAGGTGGTTTATGTCTACTAGCTATAGATCAATATCCAGGTGGTTTATGTCTACTAGCTATAGATCAATATCCAGGTGGTTTAGGTCTTCTAGCTATAGATCAATACCCAGGTGGTTTAGGTCTACTAGCTATAGATCAATACCCAGGTGGTTTAGGTCTACTAGCTATAGATCAATACCCAGGTGGTTTAGGTCTACTAGCTATAGATCAATACCCAGGTGGTTTAGGTCTTCTAGCTATAGATCAATATCCAGGTGCTTTAGGTCTACTAGCTATAGATCAATATCCAGGTGGTTTAGGTCTACTAGCTATAGATCAATACCCAGGTGGTTTAGGTCTACTAGCTATAGATCAATATCCAGGTGGTTTATGTCTACTAGCTATAGATCAATATCCAGGTGGTTTATGTCTACTAGCTATAGATCAATATCCAGGTGGTTTAGGTCTTCTAGCTATAGATCAATACCCAGGTGGTTTAGGTCTACTAGCTATAGATCAATACCCAGGTGGTTTAGGTCTACTAGCTATAGATCAATACCCAGGTGGTTTAGGTCTACTAGCTATAGATCAATACCCAGGTGGTTTAGGTCTTCTAGCTATAGATCAATATCCAGGTGGTTTAGGTCTACTAGCTATAGATCAATACCCAGGTGGTTTAGGTCTACTAGCAGAAGAGCCTTGCCATCGTCTTACATAGACAGTATGTGTCATCCCCATACCCTCTCTGCCTAGCATGTACACAATACTAAAATGTCCAATTTTGATTCCTGGGACATTTCAAATTCCAATGTTTATTTGTATGACTTATTCCAAACTGTTCAATGAACGGCTGCAAAAAAAAAAAAATGAATAGCCTCATATCATTCATTTTCAAAGACACAAGTAGGCATTTCAGATATGTGATTACTCTGAATTGGGAATACGTGGAATAGTAAAATAAGTGTGTGGAATAGCAGTATTGTTCTTGTTGACAGTTAATTACCTTGTATTTTAGCCCATTGTTAAGAATGAGAATTGTTCCAGTGATCAGACTAAATAAAGTAAAGGGGTAATAAAATCTCCTGAAGAAAATATGACGTAACTCTGCCCAAACTATTTTATATGTATTGTCCCCCCCCTCTAGAATCAAACGTACACTTCTGGGTTCATAATCTGTTATTATTATTTTCAGTTCCAAATCAGGTCACCTTACCAAACCGCCCTGCTAAAACATACTGTGGAGTTGTCACCTTTTCGTTGTCACAGCCTAAATCCCCATCACCAAACGAGAGGACTAACACAAGTGTGGATTAAATCAAATTTAGTACATTCTGTCAAAAGACTGCATTTTTCAATAGGGAGGGGAGTAACAGCAACTCCATTTTGTTGACAACATTGTACATAAAACTAGTGTTAGCGTTGTGCAGTTTTTTAATAAACTCAGCGGAGAATGATCTCTCTCTCTCTCTCAGCTCAACTATAATCTTGAGGGGCGATTTCTTTTAAAACGCGCATCCAATTCACTTGATCCTTTACATGACTAGACCAGTCGTGTGCTTCAATGTTCCCCGGTTCACAGTGCTGTGGCAAGACAGGTCGATGGATAGAGATTCCGCGCACCAGTAGCACAGTTGAAAATGTAAATGCGTTGACTATACAATGTACTATTAAAAGCAGTACTTTCTATTGTGTGAGATACAAGAGGTGTGCCGTGAGGAGGAGGGTGAAATGCGTGTCTCATGGCCATCGAGTTAGTAGCTCTGTTGTGTGATTTATTTTCAAAGTCAAATAGATTTTTTGGCATGCTTTTAAAAAAATATATATAATAATATATTCCAGGAATAAGACATTTTTTATTTGAAACACTTTCCAGTGTCATCATTGGAAGCAAAAAAAAATGAAAATAAACTTTTGGAAACTGGAAAGTGTTTCCAAGAAAAATGTCTTATTCCTGGAATGAGGAAGTCTGTCTAGGAAACTTATCCTCCATTCAGTAGCCAGGCACATAGCAGGAGAAAACGTTTGGAAACTGAAGAGTTTTTCTGTTTGTTGCCTTTTTTCTATACGTTTTCTCCCGTTTGTTCCTACTGAACGCTACCCTACTGCTTTCAGGAGTGGAATACTATGACCTAATATACTTAGCTGGTGATGGACTTCAGTCTGTCAGCTTTGGTGCATCGTGTTTAACTGTTTCACACTGCCTGCTGGTAGAATAATGTATGTACTGATCAATCATTGTGAATATCTCATTGTTGTGTGAAGCATTGTATTTATCATGTGAAGAGCAGCATGTGATTGTATGTGTTTCATTAGTTTAACTATGTCACTGGCATATGCCTATCCCACAGACTGCACTGTTTTGACAAAGGCCCTATGACCTACGTGCTTCAGATAACAAATGTGAATGCATAGCCGTCCATAACACATTACAATGTTCAACTTCTCACTCAGAGCAAAGAATCGTATAGCTTTATTGATTAAAACTTGGGGAAATTGTTTTAAAGGACAAGACTTGTATCAATGACAAACACATGATAGAAAAACCCATTGAAGGCGCCTTATCACCCATGAAATGTCTGGTTTACAGGATATCCTGATCTTATCTCTTTTCCCTCAGGCTTGGACAATCGTTAGAAGGATGGACACTATAATTCGACGCTGCCCGTTCCTGTCCCGTGTTCCCCAGGCCTTCTTCCAGCAGGCCCGGAAGTCCCTGGTGGTCTATGCCCAGAAATGTCCTGTGATGATGGACCTGGCTTCCAAGCCTCTGGCCCGCTCCCTCTGTTCCTCCTCGGCTAGCTTCCAGAAGGCTGACGACACCGTGACTTCCACCCAGACATCAGCCGATAAGGGTAGGTGATCTTGTGACACCGTGACTTCAGCCTATACATCAGCCGAGAAGGGTAGGTGATCTTGTGACACCGTGACTTCAGCCCAGACATCAGCAGAGAAGGGTAGGTGATCTTGTGACACTGTGACTTCAGCCTAGACATCAGCCGATAAGGGTAGGTGATCTTGTGACTTCAGCCTAGACATCAGCAGAGAAGGGTAGGTGATCTTGTGACACCGTGACTTCAGCCTAGACATCAGCCGATAAGGGTAGGTGATCTTGTGACTTCAGCCTAGACATCAGCAGAGAAGGGTAGGTGATCTTGTGACACCGTGACTTCAGCCTAGACATTAGCCGATAAGGGATCTGGTCATAAACTGTAACATCATGATGTGGTGTTAGGGTTAATATATGAAAAATGGCACCAATGTTTCCTCAGTTGGAAAGATCTCTAGGGCTATGTTTTTCCAACCTACTCACATCATTAGGACAAACCACTCGTAGTATTGTGTACGTTTTTAAAAGGTCTGTATCTGTGTGTTGCTCTTAGTCTCCTAACCCTAGTATCTTCTGCGCTTTAGTAGCCGATGGAGGCACCACCAACAAGCTGCCTCAAAGCCACCCCCATCCCATGCCCCCCTCTGGCCAGGCCTCGGTGGCCTCCAAGTGCCCCTTCCTGGCAGCTGAGATGGGCCAGAACAGCGGTGTGGTGCGCCAGGCCAGCATCCAGCTGCAGGAGGATGTGCAGGAGGTCCGCACCGTCCAGAAAGGTAAACAAGGGGTTAAACCACCTGGAGCTTTGTTCCTTTGTTGCAGGGGTCGGTACTTCAGGGGGTCCGCACCGTCCAGAAAGGTACACAATGGGATAAACTCCCTGGAGCTTTGTTCCTCTGTTGCAGGGGTCGGTACTTCAGGGGGTCCGCGGACAGATGTAAACATTCTATTTTTTTTTTTAAATTAACATTACTAACAGATTTTAAATACATTTTGGACAAGGGGTCTGTGGAATCGGTTTAGAGGGTGTAGTACAATGTCAAACTATTCATCCACAGTATTCTGTTCTTAACCCTGGGCAACATGGGCCTGGGAGGCTCACAGGGATATTAGTATCCACTGCAGTACTCTACAAATTTTTATTTTTTAAAAACCCAATACTGATATATATATTTTTTTAACTTAAATGCACTGTAATTTAAGCTTTAAAACTGAAAAGGTTTCTCTCTGCCTCATGGCAAAATGTGTAGAATTGCAGGAATTTAGCTTAAACTGCTAAATCTTCTCTCCAATTCAAAGAGGCTGGCTTTTAAAATGTTGCTTCCCAGGGCCTAAGACTTGGTTCGTCCAGCCATGCACTGCCAAAGTCGTAGTAAAACCCCTTGTATGCATTTTTTAAATTAAAAAAAATAAAAATCTTACTCGAGTTCTGATTTAAGTGGTGTACCTGATCAAATTGATATCACAAAAGGGGTCTGCATCTCAGTGCTAGAGGCGTCACTACAGACCCTGGTGAACGTCTGTCAGGAGCTCTACCGGGGCAGTCCCGTTAGTTCTCTTATATACTGCAGACAAGTTATATTTGCATAATTTAACGTTTGCTTCATTCATGTGACGACCAATACTGGTTCATAACATGTGACAGACCAACACCTCACGAGGCATCTTCTCTCTAAGCTGAGACCGTGAAACTGAGAGCTCCCTTTCTCTAAACAAGGTTCTGGGTGTACTGAGAGCTCATTCAATCTGCCACTTGCATGAACACAAAAATTAGTTATTAACAAAGCACCAAACAAACATTTCCATCACAGGATGGATTTTCTCATTTCCTTCTTGTCATGAGAATTTTCAATCCCAATGATAATAACTAACAATCAATTAAGCTTTGACCAATCCCGAGGTTTGTAAGACCATGGGTTTAATCATAATTAGAACAAAGACTCAGCTTATGCAAAAGGTCCGTACAGTTTATTCAGAAAATGTTTTGAAATCAAAAATGCAAACACAGTCTTTATAAAACACACACAAACAAGTTCAAATCTTAAACTACACCTTGCTCAGACAGTCTGTGTTTTTCCACTACACAGATACATTGTTTAATCTGCAACATGTTTCATAATTTTCTGCGAGCCTAACAGTTTCTCCCCTCCACGGGTGGAGACAGAATGTCCTGTAAGGGACACAGTAGTCCAGCTTGTCTGTCGATAGCTCCTCTTATCAACCTCTGTCTCCCCAGATGTGACCCCTATACCTCTCTGTCTCTCTAGACGTGACCCCTATACCTCTCTGTCTCTCTAGACGTGACCCCTATACCTCTCTGTCTCCCCAGACGTGACCCCTATACCTCTCTGTCTCCCTAGACGTGACCCCTATACCTCTCTGTCTCCCTAGATGTGACCCCTATACCTCTCTGTCTCCCCAGACGTGACCCCAGCCCAGGCTCTGGCCAGTAGTTCCTCCTCAAAGTCTGGAGGTCTTACCCGAACCGATCTGATGAAGAAGCTGCTGAATCAACGTCCGACCAGGGTGTCCCATTTACTGCAGGAGAACATGCCCAGCTGTGAGTCACATGACCAGACTATTCAAACCAAACTTTATTGTTCTTGCCGTAGAGGCGCATTTAAACGAATGAGTTTTATTTAAATTTTAAAAAACGTTGTCACTGAACATATAAGGTAGAACAGAGTATATACAGTCAGTTGACAAAACATTAGGAACACCTCATATTTGAGTGGCACATAGGGCTGTTGCCTATTGTAACCGTTGAGTCACGGTTATCTCCGCTTATTCTCTCTGGACATGTTCGTAGTACCCAACTCACTCGGCAGGTCCTAATGGCCTGCTACTCAGGTATTGTCCCTTTTTTAACCTCTCTGACATCAATGCAAATTAAATGGAAAATCACATCAAACACTTATCAACACAGGAGGGCTGTTGTACTTTTTAAAACACACCTCACTGTGATGATCAATTTGAAAGAAAGATGTTCAACAGCAGGTTTGAAACTGAGTGTACATGCTCCTAGTGGATGTTGTTTCAAAGCTTAACACAATGAAATGGACACCGCTTTCTAAGGTGATGATCTATTCCAAAACACCCAGATGCATATTAGAGATTACGTATAGGCCTTATGCCGCCAAAATACCTGAATTAAAATAATGATGGTGCCTTTTATATACAATACATACCTCGACCGCATATTACACATAGCAGAAAAAACATTACCAAAAAAGTGATTTGATGTCTTTACTACGTGTTTGGTCTAGCCTATACTGAAATGAAACCTAGCTATTTATATAATTAAGGCTGACGCATTACATTTAGCCACAGAATATAACGCCACTGTACATTTCCATGTTCTCCTTCTCTGTCCTTCAATACTTCCTCCAGCACACAGAAAGAGGGGCTGGCAACAGTTTAATTGGGGGGGGGGGGTGTGAGTGGCCTCCGTTCTCTATTGGGGTGCATACGGATGACGGCTTATTTCCCCCTCCCCATTTTGGTAGTGGGCCATTCCAAATCTCAACACACTTTCCATATTAGTAAAGATGAGAATTAATAGATCTGTGAAAATATTATGTTCCCCACCAAGAAAACCAAAAAGTTGTTGCTCAAATAGAAGGGGGAACTAACAAAGAGTCACTGACAACAACCAACAGGAAACAGGTAGGGTTTTAGGAGGGGCTCTGAAAGAGACTCATGGGGGATTTCACTGAAAGTTGACTAGTAACAACAACTGGAACCTAAAAGACACCCATCATGAGCGCCCACTAAGAAGCACACACTAGAGAAACCCACAACAAACGTAGAGACAGGAAGCAAACCAAAATGGAGCAAAATGAAAACAGGGAAGATCAGATAGGGAGAGACAACTAAAGGTGTTAACCTCCACATCTTGTTAGTCAGTAACATACTGGCTAATGAGGCAACCAACCATCACAGGAGTAACACATACTGACTAACGAGGTGACCAACCAGCACAGGAGTAACACATACTGACTAACGAGGTGACCAACCAGCACAGGAGTAACACATACTGACTAACGAGGTGACCAACCAGCACAGGAGAAACACATACTGACTAATGAGGTGACCAACCAGCACAGGAGTAACACATACTGACTAACGAGGTGACCAACCAGCACAGGAGTAACACATACTGACTAACGAGGTGACCAACCAGCACAGGAGAAACACATACTGACTAATGAGGTGACCAACCAGCACAGGAGTAACACATACTGACTAACGAGGTGACCAACCAGCACAGGAGAAACACATACTGACTAATGAGGTGACCAACCAGCACAGGAGTAACACATACTGACTAACGAGGTGACCAACCAGCACAGGAGTAACACATACTGACTAACGAGGTGACCAACCAGCACAGGAGTAACACATACTGACTAACGAGGTGACCAACCAGCACAGGAGTAACACATACTGACTAACGAGGTGACCAACCAGCACAGGAGTAACACATACTAATGAGGTGACCAACCAGCACAGGAGTAACACATACTGACTAACGAGGTGACCAACCAGCACAGGAGTAACACATACCGACTAACGAGGTGACCAACCAGCACAGGAGTAACACATACTGACTAACGAGGTGACCAACCAGCACAGGAGAAACACATACTGACTAACGAGGTGACCAACCAGCACAGGAGTAACACATACTGACTAACGAGGTGACCAACCAGCACAGGAGAAACACATACTGACTAACGAGGTGACCAACCAGCACAGGAGTAACACATACTGACTAACGAGGTGACCAACCAGCACAGGAGTAACACATACTGACTAACGAGGTGACCAACCAGCACAGGAGTAACACATACTAATGAGGTGACCAACCAGCACAGGAGTAACACATACTGACTAACGAGGTGACCAACCAGCACAGGAGTAACACATACTGACTAACGAGGTGACCAACCAGCACAGGAGTAACACATACCGACTAACGAGGTGACCAACCAGCACAGGAGTAACACATACTGACTAACGAGGTGACCAACCAGCACAGGAGTAACACATACTGACTAACGAGGTGACCAACCAGCACAGGAGTAACACATACTGACTAACGAGGTGACCAACCAGCACAGGAGTAACACATACTGACTAACGAGGTGACCAACCAGCACAGGAGTAACACATACTGACTAACGAGGTGACCAACCAGTACAGGAGTAACACATACTGACTAACGAGGTGACCAACCATCACAGGAGTAACACATACCGACTAACGAGGTGACCAACCAGCACAGGAGTAACACATACTGACTACCGAGGTGACCAACCAGCACAGGAGTAACACATACTGACTAACGAGGTGACCAACCAGCACAGGAGTAACACATACTGACTAACGAGGTGACCAACCAGCACAGGAGTAACACATACTGACTAACGAGGTGACCAACCAGCACAGGAGTAACACATACTGACTAACGAGGTGATCAACCAGCACAGGTGTAACACATACTGACTAACGAGGTGACCAACCAGCACAGGAGTAACACATACTAATGAGGTGACCAACCAGCACAGGAGTAACACATACTGACTAATGAGGTGACCAACCAGCACAGGAGTAACACATACTGACTAACGAGGTGACCAACCAGCACAGGAGTAACACATACCGACTAACGAGGTGACCAACCAGCACAGGAGTAACACATACCGACTAACGAGGTGACCAACCAGCACAGAAGTAACACATACTGACTAACGAGGTGACCAACCAGCACAGGAGTAACACATACTGACTAACGAGGTGACCAACCAGCACAGGAGTAACACATACTGACTAACGAGGTGACCAACCAGCACAGGAGTAACACATACTGACTAACGAGGTGACCAACCAGCACAGGAGTAACACATACTGACTAACGAGGTGACCAACCAGCACAGGAGTAACACATACTGAATAACGAGGTGACCAACGAGGTGACCAACCAGCACAGGAGTAACACATACTGACTAACGAGGCGACCAACCAGCACAGGAGTAACACATACTGACTAACGAGGTGACCAACCAGCACAGGAGTAACACATACCGACTAACGAGGTGACCAACCAGCACAGGAGTAACACATACTGACTAACGAGGTGACCAACCAGCACAGGTGTAACACATACTAACGAGGTGACCAACCAGCACAGGAGTAACACATACTGACTAACGAGGCGACCAACCAGCACAGGAGTAACACATACTGACTAACGAGGCGACCAACCAGCGCAGGAGTAACACATACTGGCTAACGAGGTGACACCAATCGCGCCAACGTCCAACCTCAATATAAACGGAAAAATCAAAGCCTGTAACAGATGGGTGAAAATACTGTATGATCACTTGATGAGAACAGCTGTGCAGCCTGAGGCAAGGAACAGAGCGCAAGCCTTTTTTGCGACTTTCTCAAATTATCAATAGTCTTTAGTCGCATCATATAGTCCACACAGTGCATTCAGACCCGTTGACTTTTTCCACATTTTGTTACATTACAGCTTTATTCTATAATTGATTTAATTATTATTTCTCATCGATCTACACACAATACCCCATAATGACATCACAATACCCCATAATGACATCACAATACCCCATAATGACATCACAATACCCCATAATGACAAAGTGAAAACCGTTTTTTTTATGTATTAAATAAACATACCTAATTTACATAGGTATTCAGACCCTTTTCTAGGAGACTCGAAATTGAACTCAGGTGTATCCTGTTTCCATTGATCATCCTTGATGTTTTGACAACTTGATTGGTTTACCTGTGGTAAATTCAATTGATTGTACATGATTTGGAAAGGCACACACCTGACTATGTAAGGTCCCACAGTTGACCATGCATGACAGAGTAAAAACTTAGCCATGAGATCTCAAGGCTTAAAAATCTCTCTTTAACATGTCTCCTTGCCTCCATCTACACTGATTTGAAGTGGATTAAACACATGACATCAATAAGGGCTCATAGCTTTAACCTGGATTCACCTGGTCAGGCTCTCACAGAAAGAACAGTAGTCACACACACACACACACACACACACACCAAGTATCTCCTAGCTCTGTTATCAATAAAACCTAGGGTGCATTCATACACTTCTCCTATTACTTCCCAGTTTAGGTTACACACACACACACACACAACTATGAAACATGGAATACAACCGAAAGAGAGCACCCGTTCAAAGTGTTCTGAAAGAGGACAGAGTTAAGCATGTTCTCTCTGGTCTTTTATTAAAACGGGACACCTCGACGTGATCTTTTACCGTCTCGCGCATAATCATGTTTGCTTCCTTTTTGTCTCCCTGCAGTCTCTAACTTCCGCTACGACGAGTTCTTTGAGAGAAAGATTGAGGAGAAGAAGAGTGATCACACGTACCGTGTCTTTAAGACGGTAAACCGGCGGGCCACGGACTTCCCCATGGGTGACGACTACACCGATTCCCTTAGCGACAGGAGAGATGTGTCTGTGTGGTGCTCCAATGACTACCTGGGCATGAGCAGGCACCCACGGGTCGTCAACTCCATCACGTAAGTAGCCGGACAACTGGTGATGAGTTGGTAGTTGGATGAATAGATTAATGAAGACACAGACAGGTGGTGCTCAGTAGGGCGATATAAAGGGGCTGTTTTGATTTCCCATTGAAACTGAGAATTAGCATTTTTCCGCAGATAGTAGTACCTCCCAGTTTTAACTCTTTCAAAACATTTGTTTTTGTTAACCTACTGAACACAACCATGGATAGATCAATGGGCTATATTTCTCCCCGAGGAGACGGGACAAAACTGTTAGTTTCACTAAGAACCAATTACCTATTCATTAGCCTTTCTGTAGATGCTGTTAATGACCCAGGGAAGGTGTATACGTGGTAATTGGCCAGTTTTACTATCGTTTCCTGTTTGTCTGGTGTTCTTGACAGAGGAGACGTTGGGTGTAATCATGGTTCCCGAGGATGTTGTTTACCGTTGTTGTTGTTGACTGTTGTTTCCAGGGAGACGTTGCGTAAGCACGGCAGTGGTGCTGGAGGAACCAGGAACATCTCTGGGACCAGTAAGTTCCACGTGGAACTGGAGCAGGAACTAGCAGATCTCCACAGGAAGGACGCTGCGCTACTCTTCACTTCCTGCTTCGTAGCCAATGACTCCACCCTGTTCACCCTGGCCAAGATGATACCAGGTAAGCATATCACCTTATCTGTACTGAACTAACACAATGTACTTACAAGGCCAGTTAAATAATAATAATCACCTGAACTAACAGACCTTGTAGCCTGCCTCTAGGACCAGGTAATCCCCTCACCTGACCTGAACTAACAGACCTTGTAGCCTGCCTCTCGGACCAGGTAATCCCCTCACCTGACCTGAACTAACAGACCTTGTAGCCTGCCTCTCGGACCAGGTAATCCCCTCACCTGACCTGAACTAACAGACCTTGTAGCCTGCCTCTCGGACCAGGTAATCCCCTCACCTGACCTGAACTAACAGACATTGTAGCCTGCCTCTCGGACCAGGTAATCCCCTCACCTGACCTGAACTAACAGACCTTGTAGCCTGCCTCTCGGACCAGGTAATCCCCTCACCTGACCTGAACTAACAGACCTTGTAGCCTGCCTCTCGGGCCAGGTAATCCCCTCACCTGACCTGAACTAACAGACATTGTAGCCTGCCTCTCGGACCAGGTAATCCCCTCACCTCACCTGACCTGAACTAACAGACATTGTAGTGCCAAAATACATAGCATCCTGTGCTCAACAGTCCCTCATGGCCAAGTGCCGGTTGAGCGGTTCCCTCTAGGCCAGGGCCTCGTTGAGGAGGGCTGCGTTGAGGGCCTCGTTGAGGAGGGCTGCGTTGAGGGCCTCGTTGAGTATGGCTGCGTTGAGGGCCTCGTTGAGTATGGCTGCGTTGAGGGCCTCGTTGAGTATGGCTGCGTTGAGGGCCTCGTTGAGGAGGGCTGCGTTGAGGGCCTCGTTGAGGAGGGCTGCGTTGAGGGCCTCGTTGAGGAGGGCTGCGTTGAGGGCCTCGTTGAGGAGGGCTGCGTTGAGGGCCTCGTTGAGTATGGCTGCGTTGAGGGCCTCGTTGAGTATGGCTGCGTTGAGGGCCTCGTTGAGTATGGCTGCGTTGAGGGCCTCGTTGAGGAGGGCTGCGTTGAGGGCCTCGTTGAGGAGGGCTGCGTTGAGGGCCTCGTTGAGGAGGGCTGCGTTGAGGGCCTCGTTGAGGAGGGCTGCGTTGAGGGCCTCGTTGAGTATGGCTGCGTTGAGGGCCTCGTTGAGTATGGCTGCGTTGAGGGCCTCGTTGAGTATGGCTGCGTTGAGGGCCTCGTTGAGTATGGCTGCGTTGAGGGCCTCGTTGAGGAGGGCTGCGTTGAGGGCCTCGTTGAGGAGGGCTGCGTTGAGGGCCTCGTTGAGGAGGGCTGCGTTGAGGGCCTCGTTGAGTATGGCTGCGTTGAGGGCCTCGTTGAGTAGGGCTGCGTTGAGGGCCTCGTTGAGTAGGGCTGCGTTGAGGGCCTCGTTGAGGAGGGCTGCGTTGAGGGCCTCGTTGAGGAGGGCTGCGTTGAGGGCCTCGTTGAGTAGGGCTGCGTTGAGGGCCTCGTTGAGTAGGGCTGCGTTGAGGGCCTCGTTGAGTATGGCTGCGTTGAGGGCCTCGTTGAGGAGGGCTGCGTTGAGGGCCTCGTTGAGTATGGCTGCGTTGAGGGCCTCGTTGAGTAGGGCTGCGTTGAGGGCCTCGTTGAGTATGGCTGCGTTGAGGGCCTCGTTGAGTAGGGCTGCGTTGAGGGCCTCGTTGAGGAGGGCTGCGTTGAGGGCCTCGTTGAGGAGGGCTGCGTTGAGGGCCTCGTTGAGGAGGGCTGCGTTGAGGGCCTCATTGAGTATGGCTGCGTTGAGGGCCTCGTTGAGTATGGCTGCGTTGAGGGCCTCGTTGAGGAGGGCTGCGTTGAGGGCCTCGTTGAGGAGGGCTGCGTTGAGGGCCTCGTTGAGGAGGGCTGCGTTGAGGGCCTCGTTGAGGAGGGCTGCGTTGAGGGCCTCGTTGAGGAGGGCTGCGTTGAGGGCCTCGTTGAGTATGGCTGCGTTGAGGGCCTCGTTGAGGAGGGCTGCGTTGAGGGCCTCGTTGAGTATGGCTGCGTTGAGGGCCTCGTTGAGTATGGCTGCGTTGAGGGCCTCGTTGAGGAGGGCTGCGTTGAGGGCCTCGTTGAGGAGGGCTGCGTTGAGGGCCTCGTTGAGGAGGGCTGCGTTGAGGGCCTCGTTGAGGAGGGCTGCGTTGAGGGCCTCGTTGAGTATGGCTGCGTTGAGGGCCTCGTTGAGGAGGGCTGCGTTGAGGGCCTCGTTGAGTATGGCTGCGTTGAGGGCCTCGTTGAGGAGGGCTGCGTTGAGGGCCTCGTTGAGGAGGGCTGCGTTGAGGGCCTCGTTGAGTATGGCTGCGTTGAGGGCCTCGTTGAGTATGGCTGCGTTGAGGGCCTCGTTGAGGAGGGCTGCGTTGAGGGCCTCGTTGAGGAGGGCTGCGTTGAGGGCCTCGTTGAGGAGGGCTGCGTTGAGGGCCTCGTTGAGGAGGGCTGCGTTGAGGGCCTCGTTGAGTATGGCTGCGTTGAGGGCCTCGTTGAGGAGGGCTGCGTTGAGGGCCTCGTTGAGGAGGGCTGCGTTGAGGGCCTCGTTGAGTATGGCTGCGTTGAGGGCCTCGTTGAGGAGGGCTGCGTTGAGGGCCTCGTTGAGTATGGCTGCGTTGAGGGCCTCGTTGAGGAGGGCTGCGTTGAGGGCCTCGTTGAGGAGGGCTGCGTTGAGGGCCTCGTTGAGTATGGCTGCGTTGAGGGCCTCGTTGAGTATGGCTGCGTTGAGGGCCTCGTTGAGGAGGGCTGCGTTGAGGGCCTCGTTGAGGAGGGCTGCGTTGAGGGCCTCGTTGAGGAGGGCTGCGTTGAGGGCCTCGTTGAGGAGGGCTGCGTTGAGGGCCTCGTTGAGTATGGCTGCGTTGAGGGCCTCGTTGAGGAGGGCTGCGTTGAGGGCCTCGTTGAGGAGGGCTGCGTTGAGGGCCTCGTTGAGTATGGCTGCGTTGAGGGCCTCGTTGAGGAGGGCTGCGTTGAGGGCCTCGTTGAGTATGGCTGCGTTGAGGGCCTCGTTGAGGAGGGCTGCGTTGAGGGCCTCGTTGAGGAGGGCTGCGTTGAGGGCCTCGTTGAGTATGGCTGCGTTGAGGAGGGCTGCGTTGAGGAGGGCTGCGTTGAGGGGGGCTGCGTTGAGGGGGGCTGCGTTGAGGAGGGCTGCGTTGAGGGGGGCTGCGTTGAGGGGGGCTGCGTTGAGGGCCTCGTTGAGGAGGGCTGCGTTGAGGGCCTCGTTGAGTATGGCTGCGTTGAGGGCCTCGTTGAGGAGGGCTGCGTTGAGGGCCTCGTTGAGGAGGGCTGCGTTGAGGGCCTCGTTGAGTATGGCTGCGTTGAGGGCCTCGTTGAGGAGGGCTGCGTTGAGGGCCTCGTTGAGTATGGCTGCGTTGAGGGCCTCGTTGAGGAGGGCTGCGTTGAGGGCCTCGTTGAGGAGGGCTGCGTTGAGGGCCTCGTTGAGTATGGCTGCGTTGAGGGGGGCTGCGTTGAGTATGGCTGCGTTGAGGAGGGCTGCGTTGAGGGGGGCTGCGTTGAGGGGGGCTGCGTTGAGGGGGGCTGCGTTGAGGGGGGCTGCGTTGAGGAGGGCTGCGTTGAGGGGGGCTGCGTTGAGGGGGGCTGCGTTGAGGAGGGCTGCGTTGAGGGGGGCTGCGTTGAGGGGGGCTGCGTTGAGGGGGGCTGCGTTGAGGGGGGCTGCGTTGAGGGGGGCTGCGTTGAGGGGGGCTGCGTTGAGGGGGGCTTCGTTGAGGGCCTCGTTGAGGAGGGCTGCGTTGAGGGCCTCGTTGAGGAGGGCTGCGTTGAGGGCCTCGTTGAGTATGGCTGCGTTGAGGGCCTCGTTGAGTATGGCTGCGTTGAGGGCCTCGTTGAGGAGGGCTGCGTTGAGGGCCTCGTTGAGTATGGCTGCGTTGAGGGCCTCGTTGAGGAGGGCTGCGTTGAGGGCCTCGTTGAGGAGGGCTGCGTTGAGGGCCTCGTTGAGTATGGCTGCGTTGAGGGGGGCTGCGTTGAGTATGGCTGCGTTGAGGAGGGCTGCGTTGAGGGGGGCTGCGTTGAGGGGGGCTGCGTTGAGGGGGGCTGCGTTGAGGGGGGCTGCGTTGAGGGGGGCTGCGTTGAGGGGGGCCTCGTTGAGGGGGGCTGCGTTGAGGGGGGCTGCGTTGAGGAGGGCTGCGTTGAGGGGGGCTGCGTTGAGGGGGGCTGCGTTGAGGGGGGCTGCGTTGAGGAGGGCTGCGTTGAGGGGGGCTGCGTTGAGGGGGGCTGCGTTGAGGAGGGCTGCGTTGAGGGGGGCTTTACTGCAATGACTTCGATATGTTTCAAAAATATAGATTTCTGTTAGTGCATTCAACTGTACGTCGCTTTGGATTAGTACGTCTGCTAAATGACGAACGTGAAATGGTACTAAACGGGTGTTTTATTCCCCTCTCTCTCCCTAGGCTGTGAAATCTATTCCGATGCAGGGAATCATGCCTCAATGATCCAGGGCATTAGGAACAGCGGAGCCAAGAAATTTGTATTCCGTCACAATGACCACAACCACTTGAGAGAGCTGCTGTTGAAGTCAGACCCGTCCACTCCAAAGATCGTGGCCTTCGAGACAGTCCACTCCATGGATGGTGAGTGGATTAGAGCTGTGTCACAAATGGCATCCTATTCCCTATGTGAAGAGCCTTAACGTGACCTGTGATGTGTAACTAAAACATCCTGTTGACGTCAGTGCTGTGATTTATATAACGTTACAAGTTTGACTTGCCTGAGTAGTTCTAATCTGAATTTGGGAGTTGACTCAGTGAACCCTGAATGGCAGGATATAACTCTATTATTAAAATGTCTTATTACTGGTTATATGATATTTACTGTTTGTTCCTGTTGAAGAAATGTGTAAATTAGGGCCCCGGGGACAATGTCACTACCGCCGTACTCATTAGTATCGTGGCAAGGAAACAAAACAAGAAGCTGATTTAACTTCTTTAGGAAAACAGCCGTAATGTTGGAAACAAACCTCATTATGTTGTCATCCAGAGTCACATTTATTTATTTTCCAAGTTATATCACATTATATTTTATATACATCAGGTTTTTAAAGGATCAAATAGTTTGGTCTGCTTCGTGTTGACATTTTTGACATGGAAAAAATATTTGTGATACTGGTATCGTTCCGGCCCGAGTGTAAATCCCTCCTGCTAAATTAGTTATATGATATTAACCCTTTTGTTGTTTTTAAAGGTATGGTGTATCCCGCTGTAACCCTGCTTTAAAATGCATCATTAAAAATGTTTTTGTTTTTTTTTCCTCTTAAAGGTGCGGTGTGTCCTCTGGATGAGTTGTGTGATGTGGCTCATGAGTTTGGAGCCATCACGTTTGTAGACGAGGTGCACGCGGTGGGGCTGTACGGCGCTAGGGGAGGAGGTATCGGGGACCGAGACGGCATCATGCACAAGATGGACATCATCTCTGGAACACTGGGTCAGTATTAAAACTAAACACGGTTCAAAATGGCACCAATGACTACTAGTTAACAGCGTTTACCCCCCCCCCCCACCCTCAAACAGCACAATGTTTTAAAGCTTTTCTAAACCCCCCCCAAGTTAGTTTTCCTGACATCTGTAGTCGAGTTTCTTCAGTCTTTTGTTGTCTGAATCCCTGAGGCGAACAAGATTTCTGGCCTCTAATAATGGACTTTCAGATTATCACCTAATGGGACACTGGAGAAACAGGAACTAGAATCTAATTTCCTGTTGCTAGGAGACCACAGCCCTGGGCAAGCTGAGAGACCAATCAGCGCGCGCACACACACACTACAGCAGGCCGGCCAATCATCTGTTGAGTTGCTTTGTCTTGATAGAATAGAAGCATGTCAAGATGACCAGAATAAAACCACACACACACACACACACACACACACACACACACAACCGCTTCACAACAACAAGACCTGTTGAATACCAAGTGGTCTAGAGGTAGAAAGAAAGAGTCCAATTTTTATCTCCAACAACCAGTGATGCTCTATTTGTTGTGAACCGGAAATATATCTGTCAGCTTAAATGTTAATTTCCCTGCTCTAGAGGAGGAGCCTCAGTCGACCTGTTTTAATGTTATCTTTGTTCTTCCAGGCAAGGCGTTTGGCTGTGTTGGAGGCTACATCGCCAGCACCGATGCCCTGGTGGACACGGTCCGTAGCTACGCTGCAGGCTTCATATTCACCACGTCTCTGCCTCCCATGCTGCTGGCGGGCGCCCGCGAGTCCATCCAGACCCTTAAAGGGGAGGAGGGCCGCGCCCTCCGGAGGAAACACCAGCGTAACGTTAAGCTGCTGAGACAGATGCTCATGGACTCTGGACTGCCCGTCGTCCACTGTCCCTCTCACATCATCCCCGTCAGGGTGAGAATCACTACAACTTTATTGTCCCAATGTGAATCTGGAAACTTGTGAGGACGTCACTTCTCATTTAGTTTCTCGTTCAACATATTTGCTGCTAGGTCACTCAATCCTGTTTTTGTTTTTTAAAAGTCTCCCTTCCTTAACTGTTTTACGTTTCCCTGAGACCAACCAGAAATGTTTCCATGGTCAGATATTCGCAGGCGTTCGTAACACAATCACACGTGTGGTCTCTCGTTTTTGGGATCACCAAATTTTGCGTGTATCAAACATGTATTCATGTAGGCTACACTGTCCTGCAAAATCAACCCGTTGTTCCACATTTCGGGTCATTTTTTAAAAATGTGGTCACATGAGCGGCTGGAATCGGTACGCATAACATGATTATCATAGCGTCCTTAAGGCCCTGAGTTATCCCTAACCAGATACAACTCCTGGGTCATGTCTATCAACTTGACACCTTAGAGATGTCATGGTGTAACTGTTGACAATTATTATTTTTAATTTTTTTATTGTTAGTATGGATTGGCATAATATTGATTAGCCTCAACATTATTGATTTGACACGGTTAATATTGACTAAATGACATCCTCACCATTATTAGTATCGATTGACATTCTCAATATGATTCTTCCATTGATTTGATTTTGTTGGGATGTTGCCTGCGCAGGTGTCTGACGCGGAGAAGAACACGGAGGTTTGTGACGTCATGATGAGTCGTTACAACATCTACGTCCAGGCCATCAACTATCCCACGGTCGCCCGCGGGGAGGAGCTTCTACGCATCGCCCCCACGCCGCACCACACCCCCCAGATGATGACGCACTTTGTCGGTAAGAGAGCAGGGAATGACTGCGGTGAAGGTTTTATATTGGTGCGTGTGTGTTTTTAAACATGGGTTGTGTTCAGTACTACCCACAAAACGTCAGAAAACCTTCTTAAACTAAAGGTAATGGCTGTACCCAAACCCTTGTTTTGTTTCCCCCCCAAAGTGTTTCTGTTAGCAACGGTTTTGCTCTATTGAACACGACCCAGAATGACTTCTAGAGACGGGCACTATGTCACTCACACAAATTTAATGTCGAGATTTAGATCTTCTAAGACTTGGGGGTCTTCAACATTTTCTTTCTAGCATGAGAGCTCTTTTTTTAATATATTTTTTAATTTTTTATTTATTCTAGCTTTCAAATAGACACATTCTCCTCCTCTACCCTGCCACTGATCCCTGGGTCCTTAATGTACAAGAGATGTGTTTTTGGTCAATATACCTGGTAATATAGTGGCAGTAAACAACTCTTAAAGGGGCCCTTCATCTTCTGTATTTTCCAGAATTCATTATTTTTCTTTTTTTCCCTCCTGTTTTTAGATTTTTTTATAGTTTTTTTTACACTCCAATATTACGATTATTCATAGAACATACATTTTCATTGTTTGAGTCCATGTCAACGCTTAAATCACATCAGAAGACCAATTTTGAGCCCTCCCCTCCCCCGTAAAAAAAGAACACATTTAGATTTGAGTGTAATTGCTCTTAAGCAAGAGGGGAATGTTGTTTTAGCAATGTTTCGGCTGTTAGGCCTACTGCTGAAGCAAATGACTTGGCCACATAATTGATACAGATAATCATGATATCTTTCTGTCAGGTAAGTCTACTCAGTTAAAAAATGTTAAGAAGGTTTTTGAGCAAAGTCTTTGTCTACCCACAAGATTTTTATCATTAGCATGGCTAATTGGCTACATACGGAGTGATATAGACATCACTGACCGGCTACATACGGAGTGATATAGACATCACTGCCCGGCTACATACAGAGTGATATAGACATCACTGACTGGCTACATACAGAGTGATATAGACATCACTGACCGGCTACATACGGAGTGATATAGACATCACTGACTGGCTACATACAGAGTGATAGACAAATGCGCGCACCAAACTGACAAACGGGCAATATTCCTGGAAATTAAGATATTGTTACGTTTTTGCTTTAAATCAGTGTCCCCCCTGTGGGACGGTTGAGGTAATGTGCACTAATGCGATTAGCATGAGGTTGTAAGTAACAAGAACATTTCCCAGGACATAGACATATCTGATATTGGCAGAAAGATTAAATTCTTGTTAATCTAACTGCACTGTCCAATTTACAGTAGCTATTACGGTGAAAGAATACCATGATATTGTTTGAGGAGAGTGTACAGTTATGAACTTGAAAATGTATTAATAAACCAATTAGGCACATTTTGGCAGACTTGATAAAACATTTTGAACAGACATGCAATGGTTCTTTGGATCAGTCTAACACTTTATCTTTTACCAGATCTAATGTGTTCTCCAAAATTAATTTCAAATTTCCACAAACTTCAAAGTGTTTCCTTTCAAATGGTATCAATAATATGCATATCCTTGCTTCAGGTTCTGAGCTACAGGCAGTTAGATTTGGGTATGTCATTTTAGGTGGAAATTGGGGGAAAAGGGTGCGGTCCTTAAGAGGTTTTAAGCCAATAGTGGCTAACCAGGGGTGGAATAATGTCAATGTAGCTTTGATTGGATAATAGCTGGTAGCTTTTATGTTTGACAGTTTGCGATGGAACACATGTAAAAATATTTTTTATTATTATTTGACAAACTACTCATAGATGTGCTGCAAGCTACTAGTAGCTTGTGATCTACCTGTTGGAGACCCCCCTTTTAAACAATATTTCCCCTCTACAGAGAAGCTGGTTCAGACGTGGAAGGAGTCCGGTCTACCGCTGAAGCCCCATTCTTCGGGAGAGTGTAACTTCTGCCGGCAGCCGCTGCACTTTGAGCTGATGACTGAGAGAGAACAGTCTTACTTCAGAGGCCTGAGCCACCCCATATCAGCTCACGCATGATGACACTACAGAATACACTCAACCCATTCCTCTTAGTCCCAAATCACACCCTCCCCCACTTCCCTCAGCCCTACATTTTTAGCTTTCACTTGCACCTCCGCTATATGCACGGCTGTCCCAAAGCTGAGGGATTAAAAATTATCGAGGGTTTTAAGGAGCTAATTAGACACTCTGATAGCCACTTCGACCAAGCCTGTGTTTGGAGTTTACGCAATTTCATATAAAAGAATGGAAAGGCGTGCCTAATTATCTGTAATGTGCATTTGTTTGTCTAATTTTCAAAGCTTGATTCATGTAACAAATGGAATACCTCCCAAATTAAATATTTAACTGTTATCTTGTAAAACGACACGGGGAATTTGTTTAATTTTGAATTTCATGTTTGTTTTATTTGAATGTGTAACATGAATTGCATCATTCAAGTCAGAAGTGTGTGCTGTAGTTGATGGGTTTATTGATCACCTCGCCACGCTCTGGAAGTCATCCTCTGAGTTTCGTCAGCAACACGGATCACTACTGTAGACCAGGTACCACTACCGTAGACCAGGTACCCCTACCGTAGACCAGGGCCCACTACCGTAGACCAGGGCCCACTACCGTAGACCATGGCCCACTACTGTAGACTAGGGCCCACTACCGTAGACTAGGGCCCACTACCGTAGACCAGGGCCCGCTACCGTAGACCAGGGCCCACTACCGTAGACCAGGGCCCACTACCGTAGACCAGGGCCCATCGTGCTCTGGTTAAAAGTAGTGTACTGAATAGATCGTCTATATTCCTCAAACTCAACTCAGGACCAAGAAACCAGTTCCACTGCATTTTTCCCCCTCCATTGTTCCCCTCTATTCAGGGACTGATTTAGACCTGGGGACAACAGGTGGGTGCAATTTAATTATCAGGTAGAACAGAAAACCAGCAGGCTCCGTCCCTTGTAGGGTCAGAGTTGAATACCGCTGGTCTATTATGGTTTGAATACATTTGAGTAAAATAAGTAGGAATGTGTGTGTTATGGTCACGTCTCTTGCCGTGAAAGACACTCGAGTCCTCTGGTTTGAAGTACTAACCCAATAAGGAGTTTATAACTCTTAAGGGCTGGTTTCCCAGACACAGCTATTGTAGCATTTACACAGGCAGCCCAATTCTGATGTTTATTTTGTATTTTTTTTACACTAATTGCTCTTTTGACCAATCAGATCAGCTCTGAAAAAGATCTGATGTGATTGGTCAAAAGAAAAATGTGTGTAAAATAAACTACAGAATTGGGCTAGCTGTGTAAATGCAGCCTTAGGGAGCTATATGAGATTCTCCGTTGACAATGATTCTTAGTTGAATTCTTCCCAGAGGGTTGATACAGCTGCATTCAGACAAAACATGTTTCCACCACCACTAGTGTGTGTGTGTATGTACAGTGGGGAGAACAAGTATTTGATACACTGCCGATTTTACAGGTTTTCCTACTTACAAAGCATGTAGACGTCTGTAATTTTTTATCATAGGTACACTTCAACTGTGAGAGACGGAATCTAAAACAAAAATCTAGAAAATCAAATTGTATGATTTTTAAGTTATTAATTTGCATTTTATTATACACTCCACCTTCTTTCCATCTTTTATTGTTCGACAGGAAGAGGAAGTGATGGGGTAATAAACATTATTTCTCCCTTAAGGGGATCTGACCTGACCTCAACCTCTCCTTGATGCTTAACCCAAAGACCTCCCCCCGTATCCCCTCTAGCAACCCTGTGACTTCCTCCCATCCACCCAGCACATTCCAACCTCCCCTTGATGCCTAACCCAAAGACCTCCACCCGTATCCCCTCTAGCAACCCTGTGACTTCCTCCCATCCACCCAGCACATTCCAACCTCCCCTTGATGCCTAACCCAAAGACCTCCCCCCGTATCCCCTCTAGCAACCCTGTGACTTCCTCCCATCCACCCAGCACATTCCAACCTCCCCTTGATGCCTAACCCAAAGACCTCCCCCCGTATCCCCTCTAGCAACCCTGTGACTTCCTCCCATCCACCCAGCACATTCCAAAGCCATCTGGCTCCTACAGATAACCATTAACACTTCTGATGTAAAAACCCAGTCTCTTATCAACACTCAGATACTATAGTCTTACTTCTGATCTATCATGCCTCTAGGATAGCAATGTTCCAAGTTTAACCCAGAATCCAACACTAGGTTTAATCTGTATCCAGGAAACCGGCCCGTAGTGTGACGTTTATAGTGCATCTGAAGATGGATCCCAGAAGGTTTTTACAGTACACATTATAAATGATCGTCCCAGAAGGTTCCTACAGTACACATTATAAATGATCGTCCCAGAAGGTTTTTACAGTACACATTATAAATGATCGTCCCAGAAGGTTTTTACAGTACACATTATAAATGATCGTCCCAGAAGGTTCCTACAGTACACATTATAAATGATCGTCCCAGAAGGTTTTTACAGTACACATTATAAATGATCGTCCCAGAAGGTTTTTACAGTACACATTATAAATTATCGTCCCAGAAGGTTCCTACAGTACACATTATAAATGATCATCCCAGAAGGTTTTTACAGTACACATTATAAATGATCGTCCCAGAAGGTTTTTACAGTACACATTATAAATGATCGTCCCAGAAGGTTCCTACAGTACACATTATAAATGATCGTCCCAGAAGGTTTTTACAGTACACATTATAAATGATCGTCCCAGAAGGTTCCTACAGTACACATTATAAATGATCATCCCAGAAGGTTTTTACAGTACACATTATAAATGATCGTCCCAGAAGGTTTTTACAGTACACATTATAAATGATCGTCCCAGAAGGTTCCTACAGTACACATTATAAATGATCATCCCAGAAGGTTTTTACAGTACACATTATAAATGATCGTCCCAGAAGGCTTCTACAGTACACATTATAAATGATCGTCCCAGAAGGTTTTTACAGTACACATTATAAATGATCGTCCCAGAAGGTTTTTACAGTTCACATTATAAATGATCGTCCCAGAAGGTTTCTACAGTTCACATTAGTAATGATCGTCCCAGAAGGTTTTTACAGTACACATTATAAATGATCGTCCCAGAAGGTCTTTACAGTACACATTATAAATGATCGTCCCAGAAGGTTTTTACAGTTCACATTATAAATGATCGTCCCAGAAGGTTTCTACAGTTCACATTAGTAATGATCGTCCCAGAAGGTTCCGACAGTACACATTATAAATGATCGTCCCAGAAGGTTCCGACAGTACACATTATAAATGATACCGTGGTCTTGTGACAGTTCCAGGGTTCTGAGATTCCGCTGTGAATGACCAGCAGGAAGTTAAGAATATTCCTTTTGAACTTGAGTCATAAACGATTAATTACACTGTAACAACACTTCTCTTTTTGTAAGTATTTGGTCACGTGTCACAGTTGAGCAAAATTAAAGTAAAATTAATCTCTATTTTAATCAATTTTCCACATCGCAACTCTGATCAATGGAAGCGTTTATGTTCCTAGTTAAATCAAGACACTGTTGATTAGCTGGCAAGCACACACGAGATTTGTTTATGAGGATGAGTGACTATAAAGCCTTTTGTTTAGCCTGGCTCTGGCACAAATCAGTCCAATGCTGATATCGCGTGTGACTAGCGTACGAACGGAGACATATCCACAGTCCCCGATTTCATCGTCGGGGGACAACTAAAATCAGATCTCCCCGAGTCGGTGGAGATCGAAGCCGTCCCTAAGCCAGGGTCTGGTAGCCCATAGGTTAAAGGTCACTGAAAAGACGTTGCCACAAGCAGCTCCGAAGACTACGGGCGTGTTCGAGCGGATCGCTTTTGTCAAATCGGTGACTTTCAAAGTTTGTTGCATTATGGGAATAAAAAAATGGTCAGACTTGCGCCTACGTGTAGACTGTCTAAACTGGACGTAAATCACGTGATCGTGGGTCGGGAAGTTTTGACTGCCATCGACTGGAAGTTTCTGCAGTTGCTCTTCACTTCACTAACTTCCTCCTGCAGCCATCGTCTGCACTGTGGGAGGATCTATTGTCAACCAATCATTAGGGTGTTTTTTGTTTTGACCCACGCGAACGTGACCAAATGTGATATTTGAGTCTCTCTCTCAATTCAATTTAAAGGGCTTTATTGGCATGGGAAACATATGTTAACATTGCGAAAGCAAGTGAAGTAGATAATAAACAAAAGTGAAACAAAAAATGAATAGTAAACATTACTCACAAAAGTTCCAAAGGAATAGAGACATTTCAAATGACATATTTTATCTCTTTCTTTCTCTATCGATTTAAAAAAATATTTATTTATTTTTTTCACCTTTATTTAACCAGGTAGGCCAGTTGAGAACAAGTTCTCATTTACAACTGCGACCTGGCCAAGATAAAGCAAAGCAGTTCGACACAAACAACAACACAGAGTTACACATGGAATAAACAAACATACAGACAATAAGACAATAGAAAAATCTATATACTGTGTGTGCAAATGGCATGAGGTGGTAAGGCAATAAATGGTCCCGTGTGGCTCAGTTGGTAGAGCATGGCGCTTGCAACGCCAGGGTTGTGGGTTCATTCCCCACGGGGGGACCAGGATGAATATGTATGAACTTTCCAATTTGTAAGTCGCTCTGGATAAGAGCGTCAGCTAAATGACTTAAATGTAAATGTAAATAAGCCATAGTAGCGAAGTAATTACAATTTAGCAAATTAACACTGGAGTGATTGATGGGCAAGTAGAAATGCTGGTGTGCAAAAGAGCAAAAAAAGTAAATAAAAACAATATGGGGATGAGGTAGGTAGATTGGATGGGGTATTTACAGATGGGCTGTGTACAGCTGCAGCGATCAGTTAGCTGCTCAGATAGCTGATGTTTAAAATTAGTGAGGGAAATATAAGTCTCCAACTTCAGCGATTTTTGCAATTCGTTCCAGTCATTGGCAGCAGAGAACTGGAAAGGAAAGGCGGCCAAAGGAGGTGTTGGCTTTGGTGAGATATACCTGCTGGAGCGCGTGATATGGGTAGGTGTTGTTATCGTGACCAGTGAGCTGAGATAAGGCGGAACTTTACCTAGCAAAGACTTATAGATGACCTGGAGCCAGTGGGTCTAGCAAAGAATATGTAGCGAGGGCCAGCCGCTGAGAGCATACAGGTTGCAGTGGTGGGTGGTATATGGGGCTTTGGTGACAAAACGGATGGCACTGTGATAGACTGCATCCAGTTTACTGAGTAGAGTGTTGGAGGCTATTTTGTAAATTACATGGCCGAAGTCGAGGATTGGTAGGATAGTCAGTTTTACGAGGGTATGTTTGGCAGCATGAGTGAAGGAGGCTATGTTGCGAAATAGGAAGCCAATTCTAGATTTAATTTTGGATTGGAGATGTTGAATATGAGTCTGGAAGGAGAGTTTACAGTCTAGCCAGACACCTAGGTATTTGTAGTTGTCCACATATTCTAAGTCAGAAGAGTCCAGAGTAGTGATGCTAGTCGGGTGGGCGGGTGCGGGCAGCGATCGGTTGAAAAGCATGCATTTAGTTTGACTAGCGTTTAAGAGCAGTCGGAGGCCACGGAAGGAGTGTTGTATGGCATTGAATCTCGTTTGGAGGTTTGATAACACAGTGTCCAAAGAAGGGCCAGATGTATACAGAATGGTGTCGTCCTTGTGGAGGTGAATCAAGGAATCACCAGCAGCAAGAGTGACATCGTTGATATATACAGAGAAGAGAGTCGGCCCGAGAATTGAACCGTGTGGTACCCCCATATAGACTGCCAGAGGTCCGGACAACAGGCCCTCAGATTTGACACACTGAACTCTATCTGAGAAGTAGTTGGTGAACCAGGCGAGGCAGTCATTAGAGAAACCAAGGCTGTTGAGTCTGCCGATAAGAATACAGTTATTGACAGAGTCGAAAGCCTTGGCAAGGTCGAAGAAGACGGCTGCACAGTACTGTCTTTTATCGATGGCGGTTATGATATCGTTTAGTACCTTGAGCGTGGCTGTGGTGCACCCGTGACCAGCTTGGAAACCGGAGTACACAGCAGCGAAGGTACGGTGCGATTCGAAATGGTCAGTTATCTGTTTGTTGACTTGGCTTTCGAAGACTTTAGAAAGGCAGGGCAGGATGGATATAGGTCTGTAACAGTTTGGGTGTAGAGTGTCTCCCCTTTGAAGAGGGGGATGACCGCGGCAGCTTTCCAATCTTTAGGTATCTCGGACGATACGAAAGAGGTTGAACAGACTGGTAATAGGGGTTGCAACAATGGTGGTGGATCATTTTAGAAAGAGAGGGTCCAGATTGTCTAGCCCAGCTGATTTGTATGGTCCAGGTTTTGCAGCTCTTTCAGAACATCTGCTATCTGGATTTGGGTGAAGGAGAAGCTGGGGAGGCTTGGGCAAGTAGCTGCGGGGGGTGCGGAGCTGTTGGCCAGGGTTGGTGTAGCCAGGAGGAAAACATGGCCAGCCGTAGAGAAATGCTTATTGATATTCTCGATTATCGTGGATTTATCGGTGGTGACAGTGTTTCCTAGCCTCAGTGCAGTGGGCAGCTGGGAGGAGGTGCTCTTATTCTCCATGGACTTTACAGCCTCCCAAAACTTTTTGGAGTTAGAGCTACAGGATGCAAATATCTGTTTGAAAAGCTAGCCTTTACTTTCCTAACTGACTGCGTATATTGGTTCCTGACTTCCCTGAAAAGATGCATATCGCTGCGACTATTCGATGCTCGTGCAGTCCGCCACAGGATGTTTTTGTGCTGCTCGAGAGCAGTCAGGTCTGGAGTGAACCAAGGGATATATCTGTTCTTAGTTCTACATTTTATGAAAGGGGCATGCTTATTTAAGATGGTGAGGGAATCACTTTTAAAGAACGACCAGGCATCCTCTACTGGCGAGATGAGGTCAGTATCCTTCCAGGATACCCAGGCCAGGTTGATTAAAAAGGCCTGCTTGAGGGCCTCCCGGGTGGCGCAGTGGTCTAGGGCACTGCAGCGCTAGCTGCGCCACCAGAGACTCTGGGTTCGCGCCCAGGCTCTGTCGCAGCCGGCCGTGACCGGGAGGTCCGTGGGGTGACGCACAATTGGCCTAGCGTTGTCCGGGTTAGGGAGGGTTTGGCCGGTAGGGATATCCTTGTCTCATCGCGCACCAGCGACTCCTGTGGCGGGCCGGGCGCAGTGCGCGCTAACCAAGGGGGCCAGGTGCACAGTGTTTCCTCCGACACATTGGTGCGGCTGGCTTCCGGGTTGGAGACGCGCTGTGTTAAGAAGCAGTGCGGCTTGGTTGGGTTGTGTTTCGGAGGACGCATGGCTTTCGACCTTCGTCTCTCCCGAGCCCGTACGGGAGTTGTAGTGATGAGACAAGATAGTAATTACTAGCAATTGGATACCACGAAAATTGGGGAGAAAAGGGGATCCAAAATTTTTAAAGGAAGAAAAACAAAAAAAGGAAAGGCCTGCTTGTTTTAGGGAGCGTTTGACAGTGATGATGGTGGTCGTTTGACCGTGGATGCAGGCAATGAGGCAGTGATCCCTGAGGTCCTGATTGAAAACAGCAGAGGTGTAAGTTTGTCGGATAATATCTATGAGGGTGCCCATGTTTACGGATTTAGGGTTGTACCTGGTGGGTTCGTATAATAATACACACACATGTGATTTCAGTTTGAGAGTGTGTGATATGAGGGTTGGACTTTCTGCTGTTGCAGATGCACATCCCCCTGACTTTACTCCTCAGCTTTAGCCACTCAAACTAGTCCATTGAGATGAGTAAGATGCAAGACTTCCCTCTAAACATTATGGCCAAACAGTTCTATTTTTCTTTCATCAGACCAGAGGACATTTCTCCAAAAAGTACAATCTTTGTCCCCATGTGCAGTTGCAAACCGTATTCTGGCTTTTTATGGCGGTTTTTGAGCAGTGGCTTCTTCCTTGCTGAGCGGCCTTTCAGGTTATGTCGATATAGGACTCGTTTTACTGTGGATATAGATACTTTTGTACCTGTTTCCTCCAGCATCTTCACAAGGTTCTTTGCTGTTGTTCTGGGATTGATATTCACTTTTCGCACCGAAGTACGTTCATCTCTAGGGGCCAGAACGCGTCTCCTTCCTGAGCGGTATGATGGCTGCGTGGTCCCATTGTGTTTATACTTGCGTACTATTGTTTGTACAGATGAACGTGGTACCTTCAGGTGTTTGGAAATTGCTCCCAAGGATGAACCAGACCAGACAGATTTTTTTTCTGATGTCTTGGCTGATTTCTTTTGATTTTCCAATAATGTCAAGCAAAGAGACACTGAGTTGGAAGGTAGGCCTTGAAATACATCCACAGGTACACCTCCAATTGACTCAAATTATGTCAATTAGCCTATCAGAAGCTTCTAAAGCCATGACAATTTTCTGGAATTTTCCAAGCTGTTTAAAGGCACAGTCAACTTAGTGTATGTAAACTTCTGACCCACTGGAATTGTGATACAGTGAATTATAAGTGAAATAATCTGTCTGTAAACAATTGTTGGAAAAATAACTTGTGTCATGCACAAAGTAGATGTCCTAACCGACTTGCCAAAACTATAGTTTGTTAACAAGAAGTTTGTGGAGTTGTTGAAAAACGAGTTTTAATGACACCAACCTAAGTGTATGTAAACTTCCAACTTAAACTGTATATTTATATTTATTTTACTTATCTATTTTTTACTTAACACTTATTTTTCTTAAAACTGCATTGTTGGTTAAGGGGTTGTAAGTAAGCATTTCACTGTAAGGTTGTTACAAATACCTGTTGTATGTCAGGTGGTCTGAGATGACCTACCTGATCAGTTAATACACACTGGGGTGGTTGGAGACGATCTGACTACACAACAACCTTGACTGATATAGGCTCCACCTCCACAACTGATTCCTGTCATAGTTTGCTTTGGTTTGGTCAACGTTAAACACACACACACAGAGACACACACACACATTCTTTCTCTCTCTCTCTCTCTCTCTCTCCCCCTCTCTCTCGCTCTCTCTCTCTCTCCCCCTCTCTCTCGCTCTCTCTCTCTCTCCCCCTCTCTCTCGCTCTCTCTCTCTCTCTCTCTCTCTCTCTCTCTCTCTCTCTCTCTCTCTCTCTCTCTCTCTCTCTCTCTCTCTCTCCCCCCCCCCCCCTCTCTCTCTCTCTCTCTCTCTCCCCCTCTCTCTCTCTCTCGTTCTCTCTCTCTCTCTTCACCTCTCTCTGTCAGGCACAGAATTAATTCCTAACAGATCAGTGAGATCAATGAACTTTAGCCAACAGGCAAATGCGGCTCCATGCTAATCTTATTGTAAAGGTCATTCATTTACAGGTGGAGCCAACAGGGCAGGCTAGTCAAAGAGCCCTGGGTTAGGACATGTGGAGGCTGGTGAAAGGAGCAATAGGAGGATAGGCTCATTGTAATATCTGGAACGGAATAAATGGAACGGTATCAAACACATCAAACATATGGAAACCACATTTGACTCCATTCCATCGATTCCATTCCAGCCATTACAATGAGCACAATAGCTCCTCCCACCAGCCGCCACTGATGTGGACCAGGAACATGTGCCAAACAGATGGACACACAGAGAGCGACAAAGAGAAAGAGACAGAGAGATAAGAGGAGAGAGAGAGAGACAGTGGGAGAAAGAGAGAGACTACCTAGCTACACAACAACCTTGACTGATATAGGCTCCACCTCCACAACTGATGCCTGTCAGGGTTTGCTTTAGTTTGGTCAACGTTAAACACACACACACACACACATTCAATCATGAGTCATCAAAGCCAAAGGAAATTAGTAATATTAAGAAATGCTATAGATGGAAGGAATGTAGTGTGGAAACCTACCAAAAAACAATTAGGCAACAACAAATTCAATCCCTTTTAGACAACTTCCTGGACAAAACGTTCCACTGTAATAGTGAAGATGTAAACTTGGCAGTAGAAAATCTTAACAGTATATTTGATCTCTCAGCTTCCCTATCAAATCTAAAAAATCTCAAATAGAAAACCGAAGAAAATGAACAACACTGACAAAGGGTTTGATGAAGAATGCAAAAATCTAAGAAAGAAATTGAGAAACCTGTCCAACCAAAAACATAGAGACCCGGAAAACCAGAGTCTACGCCTTCACTATGGTGAATCACTAAAACAATACAGAAATGCACTATGGAAAAAGAAGGAACAGCACATCAGAAATCAGCTCAATGTAATTGAAGAATCCATAGACTCTAACCACTTCTGGGAAAATTGGAAAACCCTAAACAAACAACAACACGAAGAGTTATCTATCCAAAATGGAGATGTATGGGTAAACCACTTCTCCAATCTTGTTGGCTCTATAACAAATAACAAACAGCAAAAACATATACATGATCAAATACAAATCTTAGAATCAACTATTAAAGACTACCAGAACCCACTGGATTCTCCAATTACCTTGAATGAACTACAGGACAAAATAAAAACCGTCCAACCCCCAAAAAAGCATGTGGTGTTGATGGTATCCTCAATGAAATGATCAAATATACAGACAACAAATTACAATTAGCTATACTAAAACTCTTTACCATCATCCTTAGCTCTGGCATCTTCCCCAATATTTGGAACCGAGGACTGATCACCCCAATCCACAAAAGTGGAGACAAATTTGACCCGAAAATCTACCGTGGGATATGCGTCAACAGCAACCTTGGGAAAATCCTCTGCATTATCATTAATAGCAGACTTGTACATTTCCTCAGCGAAAACAATGTTCTGAGCAAATGTCAAATTGTTTTTTTACCAAATTACCGTACGACAGACCACGTATTCACCCTGCACACCGCAATTGACGTACTAACAAACCAAAACAAAGGCAAAGTATTCTCATGCTTTGATTTCAAAAAAAGCCTTTGACTCAATTTGGCATGAGGGTCTGCTATACAAATTGATGGAAAGTGGTGTTGGGGGAAAAACATACGACATTATTAAATCCATGTACACAAACAACAAGTGGGCGGTTCAAATAGGCAAAAAACAACACATTTCTTTCCACAGGGCCGTGGGGTGAGACAGGGATGCAGCTTAAGCCCCACCCTCTTCAACATATATATCAACGAATTGGTGCGGGCACTAGAACAGTCTGCAGCACCCGGCCTCACCCTACTAGAATCTGAAGTCAAATGTCTACTGTTTGCTGATGATCTGGTGCTTCTGTCACCAATCAAGGAGGGCCTACAGCAGCACCTAGATATTCTGCACAGATTCTGCCAGACCTGGACCCTGACAGTAAATCTCAGTAAGACCAAAATAATGGTGTTCCAAAAAAGGTTGCCGGGACCACAAATACAAATTCCATCTAGACACCGTTGCCCTAGAACATACAAAAAACTATACATATCTTGGTCTAAACATCAGCGCCACAGGTAACTTCCACAAAGCTGTGAACGACCTGAGAGACAAGGCAAGAAGGGCATTCTATGCCATCATAGGGAACATAAATTCAACATACCAATTAGGATCTGGCTAAAAATACTTGAATCAGTTATAGAACCCATTGCCCTTTATGGTTGTGAGGTCTGGGGTCCGCTCACCAACCAAGAATTCACAAAATGGAACAAACACCAATTTGAGAGACTGCATGCAGAATTCTGCAAAAATATCCTCCGTGTACAATGTAGAACATCAAATAATGCATGCAGAGCAGAATTAGGCCGATACCCGCTAATTATCAAAATCCAGAAAAGAGTCGTTAAATTCTACAACCACCTAAAAGGAAGCGATTCCCAAACCTTCCATAACAAAGCCATCACCTACAGAGAGATGAACCTGGAGAAGAGTCCCCTAAGCAAGCTGGTCCTGGGGCTCTGTTCACAAACACAAACACACCCCACAGAGCCCCAGGACAGATCAAATCCCCAACCAAATCATGAGAAAACAAAAAGATAATTACTTGACACATTGGAAAGAATTAACAAAAAAACAGAGCAAACTTGAATGCTATTGGGCCCTAAACAGAGAGTACACAGTGGCAGAATACCTGACCACAGTGACTGACCCAAACTTAAGGAAAGCTTTGACTATGTACAGACTCAGTGAGCATAGCCTTGCTATTGAGAAAGGCCGCCGTAGGCAGACCTGGCTCTCAAGAGAAGACAGGCTATGTGCACACTGCCCACAAAATAAGATGGAAACTGAGCTGCACTTCCTAACCTCCTGCCCAATGTATGACCATATTAGAGAGACATATTTCCCTCAGATTACACAGATCCACAAAGAATTCGAAATATCTATTGGGTGAGATACTACAGTGTGCCATCACAGCAGCAAGATTTGTGACCTGTTGCCACAAGAAAAGAGCAACCAGTGAAGAACAAACACCATTGTAAATACAACCCATATTTATGCTTATTTATTTTCCCTTTTGTACTTTAACCATTTGCACATTGTTACAACACTGTATATATACATAATATGACATTTGTAATGTCTTTATTATTTTGGAACTTCTGTGAGTGTAATGTTTACTGTTTATTTTTATTTGTTTATTTCACTTTTGTATATTATCTACCTCACTTGCTTTGGCAATGTTAACATATGTTTCCCATGCCAATAAAGCCCCTCGATTTTAATTGAGAGAGAGAGGGGGGGGTGGTAAGAGGGAGAGAGAGAGACAGAGGGAGAGTGAGAGAGAGACAGAGAGAGAGACAGAGAGAGAGACAGAGAGAGAGACAGAGAGAGAGACAGAGCGAGAGACAGAGCGAGAGAGAGAGCGAGAGAGAGAGAGACAGAGAGAGAGAGACAGAGCGAGAGAGACAGAGCGAGAGAGACAGAGCGAGAGAGCGAGAGACAGAGAGAGAGAGAGAGAGACAGAGAGAGAGAGAGAGACAGAGCGAGAGAGACAGAGAGAGAGAGAGAGAGAGAGAGAGACAGAGAGAGAGAGAGAGAGAGAGAGAGAGAGAGAGAGAGAGAGAGAGAGAGAGAGAGAGAGAGAGAGAGAGAGAGAGAGAGAGAGAGAGAGAGAGAGAGAGAGAGAGAGAGAGAGAGAGAGAGAGAGAGAGATAAAAAGGAGGAAACAGAAAGGGAGAAACAAAGACAGAGAGAGAAGATGAGAAGAGAGGAGAGAGATAACCCTGTAAAATGTCTGTTTCATCTTTATCTTCCCACATTATTATTCTGATGATATAGTTCCAGAGCCGTGCTGTCCACCTGAGTGTAGGGTACGATGGTCTTCATTACCCTCCAGAGCCGTGCTGTCCACCTGAGTGTAGGGTACGATGGTCTTCATTACCCTCCAGAAGAGTGCTGTCCACCTGAGTGTAGGGTACGATGGTCTTCATTACCCTCCAGAGCCGTGCTGTCCACCTGAGTGTAGGGTACGATGGTCTTCATTACCCTCCAGCAGAGTGCTGTCCACCTGAGTGTAGGGTACGATGTTCTTCATTACCCTCCAGAGCCGTGCTGTCCATCTGAATGTAGGGTACGATGGTCTTCATTACCCTCCAGAAGAGTGCTGTCCATCTGAGTGTAGGGTACGATGGTCTTCATTACCCTCCAGAAGAGTGCTGTCCACCTGAGTGTAGGGTACGATGGTCTTCATTACCCTCCAGAAGAGTGCTGTCTACCTGAGTGTAGGGTACGATGGTCTTCATTACCCTCCAGAGCCGTGCTGTCCATCTGAGTGTAGGGTACGATGTTCTTCATTACCCTCCAGAGCCGTGCTGTCCACCTGAGTGTAGGGTACGATGGTCTTCATTACCCTCCAGCAGAGTGCTGTCCACCTGAGTGTAGGGCACGATGGTCTTCATTACCCTCCAGAAGAGTGCTGTCCATCTGAGTGTAGGGTACGATGTTCTTCATTACCCTCCAGAGCCGTGCTGTCCATCTGAATGTAGGGTACGATGGTCTTCATTACCCTCCAGAAGAGTGCTGTCCACCTGAGTGTAGGGTACGATGGTCTTCATTACCCTCCAGAAGAGTGCTGTCCACCTGAGTGTAGGGTACGATGTTCTTCATTACCCTCCAGAAGAGTGCTGTCCACCTGAGTGTAGGGCACGATGTTCTTCATTACCCTCCAGAGCCGTACTGTCCATCTGAGTGTAGGGCACGATGGTCTTCATTACCCTCCAGAGCCGTGCTTTCCATCTGAGTGTAGGGTACGATGGTCTTCATTACCCTCCAGCAGAGTGCTGTCCACCTGAGTGTAGGGCACGATGTTCTTCATTACCCTCCAGAAGAGTGCTGTACACCTGAGTTTAGGGTACGATGATCTTCATTACCCTCCAGAGCCGTGCTGTCCACCTGAGTGTAGGGCACAATGTTCTTCATTGCCCTCCAGAGGAGTGCTGTCCACCTGAGTGTAGGGTACGATGGTCTTCATTACCCTCCAGAAGAGTGCTGTCCACCTGAGTGTAGGGTACGATGGTCTTCATTACCCTCCAGAAGAGTGCTGTCCACCTGAGTGTAGGGCACGATGGTCTTCATTACCCTCCAGAGCCGTGCTGTCCATCTGAATGTAGGGCACGATGGTCTTCATTACCCTCCAGAAGAGTGCTGTCCATCTGAGTGTAGGGTACGATGGTCTTCATTACCCTCCAGAAGAGTGCTGTCCATCTGAGTGTAGGGCACGATGGTCTTCATTACCCTCCAGAAGAGTGCTGTCCACCTGAGTGTAGGGTACGATGATCTTCATTACCCTCCAGAAGAGTGCTGTCCATCTGAGTGTAGGGCACGATGGTCTTCATTACCCTCCAGAAGAGTACTGTCCACCTGAGTGTAGGGCACGATGGTCTTCATTACCCTCCAGAAGAGTGCTGTCCATCTGAGTGTAGGGCACGATGGTCTTCATTACCCTCCAGAAGAGTGCTGTCCACCTGAGTGTAGGGTACGATGGTCTTCATTACCCTCCAGAAGAGTGCTGTCCACCTGAATGTAGGGCACGATGGTCTTCATTACCCTCCAGAAGAGTGCTGTCCACCTGAGTGTAGGGCACGATGGTCTTCATTACCCTCCAGAGCCGTGCTGTCCATCTGAGTGTAGGGTACGATGGTCTTCATTACCCTCCAGAAGAGTGCTGTCCATCTGAGTGTAGGGTACGATGGTCTTCATTACCCTCCAGAAGAGTGCTGCCTACCTGAGTGTAGGGTACGATGGTCTTCATTACCCTCCAGAAGAGTGCTGTCTACCTGAGTGTAGGGTACGATGGTCTTCATTACCCTCCAGAAGAGTGCTGTCTACCTGAGTGTAGGGTACGATGGTCTTCATTACCCTCCAGAAGAGTGCTGTCTACCTGAGTGTAGGGTACGATGGTCTTCATTACCCTCCAGAGCCGTGCTGTCCATCTGAGTGTAGGGTACGATGTTCTTCATTACCCTCCAGAGCCGTGCTGTCCATCTGAATGTAGGGTACGATGGTCTTCATTACCCTCCAGAAGAGTGCTGTCCACCTGAGTGTAGGGTACGATGTTCTTCATTACCCTCCAGAAGAGTGCTGTCCACCTGAGTGTAGGGCACGATGTTCTTCATTACCCTCCAGAGCCGTACTGTCCATCTGAGTGTAGGGCACGATGGTCTTCATTACCCTCCAGAGCCGTGCTTTCCATCTGAGTGTAGGGTACGATGGTCTTCATTACCCTCCAGCAGAGTGCTGTCCACCTGAGTGTAGGGCACGATGTTCTTCATTACCCTCCAGAAGAGTGCTGTACACCTGAGTTTAGGGTACGATGATCTTCATTACCCTCCAGAGCCGTGCTGTCCACCTGAGTGTAGGGCACAATGTTCTTCATTGCCCTCCAGAGGAGTGCTGTCCACCTGAGTGTAGGGTACGATGGTCTTCATTACCCTCCAGCAGAGTGCTGTCCACCTGAGTGTAGGGCACGATGTTCTTCATTACCCTCCAGAAGAGTGCTGTACACCTGAGTTTAGGGTACGATGATCTTCATTACCCTCCAGAGCCGTGCTGTCCACCTGAGTGTAGGGCACAATGTTCTTCATTGCCCTCCAGAGGAGTGCTGTCCACCTGAGTGTAGGGTACGATGGTCTTCATTACCCTCCAGAAGAGTGCTGTCCACCTGAGTGTAGGGTACGATGGTCTTCATTACCCTCCAGAAGAGTGCTGTCCACCTGAGTGTAGGGCACGATGGTCTTCATTACCCTCCAGAGCCGTGCTGTCCATCTGAATGTAGGGCACGATGGTCTTCATTACCCTCCAGAAGAGTGCTGTCCATCTGAGTGTAGGGTACGATGGTCTTCATTACCCTCCAGAAGAGTGCTGTCCATCTGAGTGTAGGGCACGATGGTCTTCATTACCCTCCAGAAGAGTGCTGTCCACCTGAGTGTAGGGTACGATGATCTTCATTACCCTCCAGAAGAGTGCTGTCCACCTGAGTGTAGGGTACGATGTTCTTCATTACCCTCCAGAAGAGTGCTGTCCATCTGAGTGTAGGGCACGATGGTCTTCATTACCCTCCAGAAGAGTGCTTTCCATCTGAGTGTAGGGTACGATGGTCTTCATTACCCTCCAGAAGAGTGCTGTCCACCTGAGTGTAGGGTACGATGGTCTTCATTACCCTCCAGAAGAGTGCTGTCCATCTGAGTGTAGGGCACGATGTTCTTCATTACCCTCCAGCAGAGTGCTGTCCATCTGAGTGTAGGGCACGATGGTCTTCATTACCCTCCAGAAGAGTGCTGTCCATCTGAGTGTAGGGCACGATGGTCTTCATTACCCTCCAGAGCCGTGCTGTCCATCTGAGTGTAGGGCACGATGGTCTTCATTACCCTCCAGAGCCGTGCTGTCCATCTGAGTGTAGGGTACGATGGTCTTCATTACCCTCCAGAAGAGTGCTGTCCATCTGAGTGTAGGGCACGATGGTCTTCATTACCCTCCAGAAGAGTGCTGTCCATCTGAGTGTAGGGTACGATGGTCTTCATTACCCTCCAGAAGAGTGCTTAGTCACTGATACTGAAACCTTACCTCTCTACTGAAATGATCTGTCATAATAACTCAATATGGTGTGTGTGCTAACTGACTGTAACAGTGAACTAATTTATATCTGACTGTAACAGTGAGTTCACTTTGGGGTGGCAGGGTAGCCTAGTGGTTAGAGCGTTGGGACAGTAACCAAAAGGTTGCTGGATCAAATCCCCGAGCTGACAAGGTAAAATCTGTCGTTCTGCCCCCTGAACAAGGCACGAGGATATACTTTTACAGTTTCAAGGTGAGAGAGGGGAGAGTCACGTGATCATTCCTTCTAGGACCCTGAACTTCAAGGACTAATTGATAACAGGACCTTGATGAGAACCCTAACCTTTGATTTTTCAACGTTTATTTAATTAGGCAAGTCAGTTAAGAACACATTCTTATTTTCAATGACAGCGTACTACAGCCCCAGTAGGCTGTCATTGTAAATAAGAATGTGTTCTTAACTGACTTGCCTAGTTAAATAAACGTTGAAAAATCAAAGGTTAGGATTCTCATCAAGGTCCTGTTATCTATTAGTCCTTGAAGTTCAGGGCCCTAGGAGGAATGATCACGTGACTCTCCCCTCTCTCACCACCTCTATCTCTTCTCTGTCCCAGGGTCAGCCAGCCTGTAAACACAACACAGAGGTAGTGGCGTGTGTGTGTAAAGGTCAGAGGTCAGAGGTGGTGTTGAAACTGTAAAAGTATATCCTCGTGTTTCTTCTCGAAGCATTATAACAATAGTAATGTGGTGATTTTACATTTTCCAACAAAACGTCTCACAGAAAAGGAAACCCATAGTCAAATGTTGAGACAAGAGAAACGGACCTTTAGTAGGATTCAAATGATCAGGTGGACTATTACAGTTTGCTGAACGTCATTATCTCAAAGAACATTGACCCCGGTCTTGACAAACAAATGTTTTTTCTGTTTGTTGTTGTGATTGCAAGATCTATGAAACCACTTCATTATTACAAGGCAGACAGACAATACAAAACGTTCCTGTATTCAACCAGGAAACACAAGAGTTTCACACAATT
Source organism: Salvelinus alpinus (assembly GCF_045679555.1). NCBI lineage: Eukaryota > Metazoa > Chordata > Actinopteri > Salmoniformes > Salmonidae > Salvelinus > Salvelinus alpinus. The sequence continues at coordinate 61,768,826 of NC_092097.1, forward strand.
TGTCACCACCATTAGTGTTTCAGAGTAACGGAGTGTATCTTCGGTCTGTGACACGTGAAGTTTAAAAATATATATTTTTTAAACTATTTTACTTCTTTCAGTCTTTGACGTCGTTGATCAGTTTGTACTTTCTTGAAGCTGTCTTCTTTTGTTCATCCAGTGTCACGCTCTGACCTCAGATATCTCTGTTTTCTTTATTATTTCGGTCAGGTCAGGATGTGACGAGGGTGGGTATGCTAGTTTTTGTATTGTCTAGGTATTTATATGTTTATGGTGGCCTGATATGGTTCCCAATCAGAGGCAGCTGTTTATCGTTGTCTCTGATTGGGGATCATATTTAGGTAGCCATTTCCCCTTTGGTGTTTGTGGGTTCTTGCCTATGTGTAGTTGCCTGTCAGCACTAATTTGTATAGCTTCACGTGTCGTTTTGTTATTTTTGGTTAGTTTGTTCAGTGTTCATTCTTAATATAATAAAGAATGTACGTATACCACGCTGTGCCTTGGTCCGATTCATACGACGAACGTGACATCCAGGTATTTATGGAAACATATTTATGGAAACATGAGGCTGAGGCCTGCTGAACTATAATGAGGCTGAGGCCTGCTGAACTATAATGAGGCTGTAAGGCCTGCTGAACTATAATGAGGCTGAGGCCTGCTGAACTATAATGAGGCTGAGGCCTGCTGAACTATAATGAGGCTGTAAGGCCTGCTGAACTATAATGAGGCTGAGGCCTGCTGAACTACAATGAGGCTGAGGCCTGCTGAACTATAATGAGGCTGAGGCCTGCTGAACTACAATGAGGCTGAGGCCTGCTGAACTATAATGAGGCTGTGAGGCCTGCTGAACTATAATGAGGCTGTGAGGCCTGCTGAACTATAATGAGGCTGAGACCTGCTGAACTATAAGGAGGCTGTAAGGCCTGCTGAACTATAATGAGGCTGAGGCCTGCTGAACTATAATGAGGCTGTGAGGCCTGCTGAACTATAATGAGGCTGAGGCCTGCTGAACTATAATGAGGCTGAGGCCTGCTGAACTATAATGAGGCTGTGAGGCCTGCTGAACTATAATGAGGCTGAGGCCTGCTGAACTATAATGAGGCTGAGGCCTGCTGAACTATAATGAGGCTGAGGCCTGCTGAACTATAATGAGGCTGTAAGGCCTGCTGAACTATAATGAGGCTGTGAGGCCTGCTGAACTATAATGAGGCTGAGGTCTGCTGAACTATAATGAGGCTGAGGCCTGCTGAACTATAATGAGGCTGAGGTCTGCTGAACTATAATGAGGCTGTAAGGCCTGCTGAACTATAATGAGGCTGAGGCCTGCTGAACTATAATGAGGCTGAGGCCTGCTGAACTATAATGAGGCTGTAAGGCCTGCTGAACTATAATGAGGCTGAGGCCTGCTGAACTACAATGAGGCTGAGGCCTGCTGAACTATAATGAGGCTGAGGCCTGCTGAACTACAATGAGGCTGAGGCCTGCTGAACTATAATGAGGCTGTGAGGCCTGCTGAACTATAATGAGGCTGTGAGGCCTGCTGAACTATAATGAGGCTGAGGCCTGCTGAACTATAATGAGGCTGTAAGGCCTGCTGAACTATAATGAGGCTGAGGCCTGCTGAACTATAATGAGGCTGTGAGGCCTGCTGAACTATAATGAGGCTGAGGCCTGCTGAACTATAATGAGGCTGAGGCCTGCTGAACTATAATGAGGCTGTGAGGCCTGCTGAACTATAATGAGGCTGAGGCCTGCTGAACTATAATGAGGCTGAGGCCTGCTGAACTATAATGAGGCTGAGGCCTGCTGAACTATAATGAGGCTGTAAGGCCTGCTGAACTATAATGAGGCTGTGAGGCCTGCTGAACTATAATGAGGCTGAGGTCTGCTGAACTATAATGAGGCTGAGGCCTGCTGAACTATAATGAGGCTGAGGTCTGCTGAACTATAATGAGGCTGTAAGGCCTGTTGAACTATAATGAGGCTGAGGCCTGCGGAACTATAATGAGGCTGAGGCCTGTTGAACTATAATGAGGCTGTGAGGCCTGTTGAACTATAATGAGGCTGTAAGGCCTGTTGAACTATAATGAGGCTGAGGCCTGCTGAACTATAATGAGGCTGTGAGGCCTGCTGAACTATAATGAGGCTGAGGCCTGCTGAACTATAATGAGGCTGAGGCCTGCTGAACTATAATGAGGCTGAGGTCTGCTGAACTATAATGAGGCTGTAAGGCCTGTTGAACTATAATGAGGCTGAGGCCTGCTGAACTATAATGAGGCTGTAAGGCCTGTTGAACTATAATGAGGCTGTGAGGCCTGTTGAACTATAATGAGGCTGTAAGGCCTGTTGAACTATAATGAGGCTGAGGCCTGCGGAACTATAATGAGGCTGAGGCCTGCTGAACTATAATGAGGCTGTGAGGCCTGCTGAACTATAATGAGGCTGAGGCCTGCTGAACTATAATGAGGCTGTAAGGCCTGCTGAACTATAATGACACATTAGTAAAGTGGAACAGGTTGTTGAATACAAATGCCGTATCTTAATTTGACCCGGTTTCTCACAGCAACAGGAAATGTGAATTATTATGACTTTTATTCCTTTTTTTTAGCAGGTTGATACCTTTTTCATTAGATCAAATCGAGTCTGGAATTTTTACGTGGAAATTACAAACTTTAGAAGCCTTTTTGGTAACACTTTACTTGACACCCAGCATCATAAGTCTTTATGACACGATCATAGCCATGTCATACTGTGTCATAGCAGCTGACATAACGTGTAATAACACTGTCGTGACCGGTATATTACAACATGAACAAAGGACTTAAGAAACAAACTTTAAAACGGAAGGAAACTTCTTGGCGGGAAAAAAAACTAATTTGAATAAATGTGGGTTTTTCACACTCTTATGTAGGTGTCATAACCAGCCGTAACATAACACACTATATGTCACAACAGGTCTAAATGTACGATATGTTTCATGACCGTGTTATGACCATATTATGACATGGTTATGACAAGTTATGTCGGCCGTTATGACATATTATGACATGGTTATGACGTGTTATGACGTGTTATGACGCTGGAAGTCAAGTAAAATGTTACCACCTTGATAAACCTTGAATACACTCCTAATTCCTACTACAACAGGATGATCAAACTAAGATGTGGCTGGGATATGGCTGAGATAGGGCTGGGATATAGCTGAGATAGGGCTGAGATAGGGCTGAGATAGGGCTGAGATAGGGATGAGATAGGGCTGAGATAGGGTTGAGATAGGGCTGAGATAGGGCTGGGATATGGCTGAGATATGGCTGAGATATGGCTGAGATATGGCTGAGATATAGCTGGGATGTGGCTGAAATATGGCTCAGATAGGGCTGGGATAGGGCTGAGATAGGGCTGGGATAGGGCTGAGATAGGGCTGAGATAGGGCTGGGATAGGGCTGGGATAGGGCTGAGATAGGGCTGAGATAGGGCTGGGATATGGCTGAGATAGGGCTGAGATAGGGCTGAGATAGGGCTGAGATAGGGTTGCGATAGGGTTGGGATAGGGCTGAGATAGGGCTGGGATAGGGCTGAGATAGGGCTGAGATAGGGCTGAGATAGGGCTGGGATAGGGCTGAGATAGGGCTGAGATAGGGCTGAGATAGGGCTGGGATAGGGCTGGGATAGGGCTGGGATAGGGCTGAGATAGGGCTGAGATAGGGCTGGGATAGGGCTGGGATAGGGCTGAGATAGGGCTGAGATAGGGCTGGGATAGGGCTGGGATAGGGCTGGGATAGGGCTGAGATAGGGCTGAGATAGGGCTGGGATAGGGCTGAGATAGGGCTGAGATAGGGCTGAGATAGGGCTGGGATAGGGCTGAGATAGGGCTGGGATAGGGCTGAGATAGGGCTGGGATAGGGCTGAGATAGGGCTGGGATAGGGCTGAGATAGGGCTGGGATAGGGCTGAGATAGGGCTGGGATAGGGCTGAGATAGGGCTGGGATAGGGCTGAGATAGGGCTGGGATAGGGCTGAGATAGGGCTGGGATAGGGCTGAGATAGGGCTGAGATAGGGCTGAGATAGGGCTGAGATAGGGCTGGGATAGGGTTGAGATAGGGCTGAGATAGGGCTGAGATAGGGCTGAGATAGGGCTGAGATAGGGCTGGGATAGGGCTGAGATAGGGCTGGGATAGGGCTGAGATAGGGCTGGGATAGGGCTGAGATAGGGCTGGGATAGGGCTGAAGACGCATGCACACACATTTACATTTCCAAGTCATTTAGGAGACGTTGTTATCCAGAGCATACGTGTTCATACTGGTCCCCTGTGGGAAATGAACCCGCAACCCTGGCGTTGCAAGCACTATGCTCTACCAACTGAGTCACACGGGACACACACACACGTATTCTCCTGACAGAGACACAGGGCCCTCCAGGCCCCCTGAGGCCCTGACCTCCCTGACATAGTGTTCAGTCCAGAACAACCAGCTGGACATTCCTTAAGCGGCTCTCTTGGCCGACCCCCTCTCAGACAAGGTTGCATGTGGCCGCACACGCACACACACACACACACACACACATACACACACACACACACACACACACACACACACACACACACACACACACACACACACACACACACACACACACACACACACACACACACACACACACACACACACACACACACACACACACACACACAGACACATATTCAAGGATGACTTTGAAAGGAACATTTTGAATGTTTTAGCTGAATAAACATGACATTCTATTGCAGACGTTTATGCAACTTGTTTAAGTATATTTTTCTGTAGATACTCTTACTGATTAATGACCAGTAATACGTGATGCCTTTGATCCAGTGAAGTTATTTCTAACCCTCGTCCAGTCAACATAATAACCCTCTACCAGTCAACATAATAACCCTCTACCAGCCAACATAATAACCCTCTACCAGTCAACATAATAACCCTCTACCAGCCAACATAATAACCCTCTACCAGTCAACATAATAACCCTCTACCAGCCAACATAATAACCCTCTACCAGTCAACATAATAACCCTCTACCAGCCAACATAATAACCCTCTACCAGTCAACATAATAACCCTCTACCAGTCAACATAATAACCCTGTAGCAGTAACATAATAACCCTGTAGCGGTAACATAATAACCCTGTAGCAGTAACATATTAACCCTGTAGCAGTAACATATTAACCCTGTAGCAGTAACATAATAACCCTGTAGCAGTAACATGATAACCCTGTAGCGGTAACATGATAACCCTGTAGCAGTAACATATTAACCCTGCAGCAGTAACATAATAACCCTGTAGCAGTAACATATTAACCCTGTAGCAGTAACATAATAACCCTGTAGCGGTAACATAATAACCCTGTAGCAGTAACATAATAACCCTGTAGCAGTAACATAATAACCCTGTAGCAGTAACATAATAACCCTGTAGCAGTAACATAATAACCCTGCAGCAGTAACATAATAACCCTGTAGCAGTAACATAATAACCCTGTAGCAGTAACATAATAACCCTGTAGCAGTAACATATTAACCCTGCAGCAGTAACATAATAACCCTGTAGCAGTAACATAATAACCCTGTAGCAGTAACATAATAACCCTGCAGCGGTAACATATTAACCCTGTAGCGGTAACATATTAACCCTGTAGCGGTAACATAATAACCCTGTAGCAGTAACATATTAACCCTGTAGCAGTAACATGATAACCCTGCAGCAGTAACATAATAACCCTGTAGCAGTAACATAATAACCCTGTAGCAGTAACATAATAACCCTGCAGCAGTAACATAATAACCCTGTAGCGGTAACATAATAACCCTGTAGCAGTAACATAATAACCCTGCAGCAGTAACATAATAACCCTGCAGCAGTAACATAATAACCCTGTAGCAGTAACATAATAACCCTGCAGCAGTAACATAATAACCCTGCAGCAGTAACATGATAACCCTGTAGCAGTAACATAATAACCCTGCAGCAGTAACATAATAACCCTGTAGCAGTAACATAATAACCCTGTAGCAGTAACATAATAACCCTGCAGCAGTAACATAATAACCCTGTAGCAGTAACATAATAACCCTGCAGCAGTAACATAATAACCCTGTAGCAGTAACATAATAACCCTGCAGCAGTAGCATAATAACCCTGTAGCAGTAACATAATAACCCTGTAGCAGTAACATGATAACCCTGCAGCAGTAACATAATAACCCTGTAGCAGTAACATAATAACCCTGTAGCAGTAACATATTAACCCTGTAGCAGTAACATAATAACCCTGTAGCAGTAACATAATAGCCCTGTGGCAGTGACATAATAACCCTGTAGCAGTAACATAATAACCCTATAGCAGTAACATAATAACCCTATAGCAGTAACATATTAACCCTGTAGCAGTAACATAATAACCCTGTAGCAGTAACATGATAACCCTGTAGCAGTAACATGATAACCCTGTAGCAGTAACATAATAACCCTGCAGCAGTAACATATTAACCCTGTAGCAGTAACATAATAACCCTGCAGCAGTAACATAATAACCCTGTAGCAGTAACATAATAACCCTGCAGCAGTAACATATTAACCCTGTAGCAGTAACATAATAACCCTGTAGCAGTAACATAATAACCCTGTAGCAGTAACATGATAACCCTGTAGCAGTAACATAATAACCCTGTAGCAGTAACATAATAACCCTGTAGCAGTAACATAATAACCCTGTAGCAGTAGCATAATAACCCTGCAGCAGTAACATATTAACCCTGTAGCAGTAACATAATAACCCTGTAGCAGTAACATGATAACCCTGTAGCAGTAACATAATAACCCTGTAGCAGTAACATAATAACCCTGCAGCAGTAACATATTAACCCTGCAGCAGTAACATATTAACCCTGTAGCAGTAACATAATAACCCTGTAGCAGTAACATAATAACCCTGTAGCAGTAACATAATAACCCTGTAGCAGTAACATAATAACCCTGTAGCAGTAACATATTAACCCTGTAGCAGTAACATAATAACCCTGTAGCAGTAACATAATAGCCCTGTGGCAGTGACATAATAACCCTGTAGCAGTAACATAATAACCCTGTAGCAGTAACATAATAACACTGTAGCAGTAACATAATAGCCCTGTGGCAGTGACATAATAACCCTGTAGCAGTAACATAATAACCCTGTGGCAGTAACATAATAACCCTGTAGCAGTAACATAATAACCCTGTAGCAGTAACAGAATAACCCTGTAGCAGTAACATAATAACCCTGTAGCAGTAACATAATAGCCCTGTGGCAGTGACATAATAACCCTGTAGCAGTAGCATAATAACCCTATAGCAGTAACATAATAACCCTATAGCAGTAACATATTAACCCTGTAGCGGTAACATAATAACCCTGTAGCAGTAACATAATAACCCTGTAGCAGTAACATATTAACCCTGTAGCAGTAACATAATAACCCTGTAGCAGTAACATAATAGCCCTGTGGCAGTGACATAATAACCCTGTAGCAGTAACATAATAACCCTATAGCAGTAACATAATAACCCTATAGCAGTAACATATTAACCCTGTAGCGGTAACATAATAACCCTGTAGCAGTAACATAATAACCCTGTAGCAGTAACATAATAACCCTGTAGCAGTAACATAATAGCCCTGTAGCAGTAACATAATAACCCTGTAGCAGTAACATAATAACCCTGTAGCAGTAACATAATAACCCTGTAGCAGTAACATAATAACCCTGTAGCAGTAACATAATAACCCTGTAGCAGTAAAATAATAACCCTGTAGCAGTAACATAATAACCCTGTAGCAGTAACATAATAACCCTGTAGCAGTAACATAATAACCCTGTAGCAGTAACATATTAACCCTGTAGCAGTAACATAATAACCCTGTAGCAGTAACATGATAACCCTGTAGCAGTAACATAATAACCCTGTAGCAGTAACATAATAACCCTGTAGCAGTAACATAATAACCCTGTAGCAGTAACATAATAACCCTGTAGCAGTAACATAATAACCCTGTAGCAGTAACATAATAACCCTGTAGCAGTAACATAATAACCCTGCAGCAGTAACATATTAACCCTGTAGCAGTAACATATTAACCCTGCAGCAGTAACATAATAACCCTGTAGCAGTAACATAATAACCCTGTAGCAGTAACATAATAACCCTGTAGCAGTAACATATTAACCCTGTAGCAGTAACATAATAACCCTGCAGCAGTAACATCATAACCCTGTAGCAGTAACATAATAACCCTGTAGCGGTAACATGATAACCCTGTAGCGGTAACATAATAACCCTGTAGCGGTAACATAATAACCCTGTAGCGGTAACATAATAACCCTGTAGCGGTAACATAATAACCCTGTAGCGGTAACATAATAACCCTGTAGCGGTAACATAATAACCCTGTAGCGGTAACATAATAACCCTGTAGCAGTAACATAATAACCCTGTAGCAGTAACATAATAACCCTGTAGCAGTAGCATAATAACCCTGCAGCAGTAACATAATAACCCTGTAGCAGTAACATAATAACCCTGTAGCAGTAACATAATAACCCTGTGGCAGTAACATAATAACCCTGTAGCAGTAACATAATAACCCTGTAGCAGTAACATAATAACCCTGTAGCAGTAGCATAATAACCCTGTAGCGGTAACATAATAACCCTGTAGCGGTAACATAATAACCCTGTAGCGGTAACATGATAACCCTGTAGCAGTAACATAATAACCCTGTAGCAGTAACATGATAACCCTGTAGCGGTAACATAATAACCCTGCAGCAGTAACATAATAACCCTGTAGCGGTAACATAATAACCCTGCAGCAGTAACATGATAACCCTGTAGCGGTAACATAATAACCCTGCAGCAGTAACATGATAACCCTGCAGCAGTAACATAATAACCCTGTAGCAGTAACATAATAACCCTGCAGCAGTAACATATTAACCCTGTAGCAGTAACATAATAACCCTGTAGCAGTAAACATAATAACCCTAACCCTGTAGCAGTAACATAATAACCCTGTAACAGTAACATATTAACCCTGTAGCAGTAACATAATAACCCTGTAGCAGTAACATAATAACCCTGTAGCAGTAACATAATAACCCTGCAGCAGTAACATAATAACCCTGCAGCAGTAACATAATAACCCTGCAGCAGTAACATAATAACCCTGTAGCAGTAACATAATAACCCTGTAGCAGTAACATAATAACCCTGCAGCAGTAACATAATAACCCTGCAGCAGTAACATAATAACCCTGCAGCAGTAACATAATAACCCTGTAGCAGTAACATAATAACCCTGTAGCAGTAACATAATAACCCTGCAGCAGTAACATAATAACCCTGTAGCGGTAACATAATAACCCTGTAGCAGTAACATAATAACCCTGTAGCAGTAACATAATAACCCTGCAGCGGTAACATATTAACCCTGTAGCAGTAACATAATAACCCTGCAGCAGTAACATAATAACCCTGTAGCAGTAACATAATAACCCTGTAGCAGTAACATAATAACCCTGCAGCAGTAACATATTAACCCTGTAGCAGTAACATAATAACCCTGCAGCAGTAACATATTAACCCTGTAGCAGTAACATAATAACCCTGCAGCAGTAACATAATAACCCTGTAGCAGTAACATAATAACCCTGCAGCAGTAACATATTAACCCTGTAGCAGTAACATAATAACCCTGCAGCAGTAACATATTAACCCTGTAGCAGTAACATATTAACCCTGTAGCAGTAACATAATAACCCTGTAGCAGTAACATATTAACCCTGTAGCAGTAACATAATAACCCTGTAGCAGTAACATATTAACCCTGTAGCAGTAGCATATTAACCCTGTAGCAGTAACATATTAACCCTGTAGCAGTAACATATTAACCCTGCAGCAGTAACATAATAACCCTGTAGCAGTAACATAATAACCCTGTAGCAGTAACATAATAACCCTGTAGCAGTAACATATTAACCCTGTAGCAGTAACATATTAACCCTGTAGCAGTAACATAATAACCCTGTAGCAGTAACATAATAACCCTGTAGCAGTAACATAATAACCCTGTAGCAGTAACATATTAACCCTGTAGCAGTAACATAATAACCCTGCAGCAGTAACATATTAACCCTGTAGCAGTAACATAATAACCCTGTAGCAGTAACATAATAACCCTGTAGCAGTAACATAATAACCCTGCAGCAGTAACATAATAACCCTGCAGCAGTAACATAATAACCCTGCAGCAGTAACATAATAACCCTGTAGCAGTAACATAATAACCCTGTAGCAGTAACATATTAACCCTGTAGCAGTAACATAATAACCCTGTAGCAGTAACATAATAGCCCTGTGGCAGTGACATAATAACCCTGTAGCAGTAACATAATAACCCTGTAGCAGTAACATAATAACCCTGTAGCAGTAACATAATAGCCCTGTGGCAGTGACATAATAACCCTGTAGCAGTAACATAATAACCCTGTGGCAGTAACATAATAACCCTGTAGCAGTAACATAATAACCCTGTAGCAGTAACAGAATAACCCTGTAGCAGTAACATAATAACCCTGTAGCAGTAACATAATAGCCCTGTGGCAGTGACATAATAACCCTGTAGCAGTAGCATAATAACCCTATAGCAGTAACATAATAACCCTATAGCAGTAACATATTAACCCTGTAGCGGTAACATAATAACCCTGTAGCAGTAACATAATAACCCTGTAGCAGTAACATATTAACCCTGTAGCAGTAACATAATAACCCTGTAGCAGTAACATAATAGCCCTGTGGCAGTGACATAATAACCCTGTAGCAGTAACATAATAACCCTATAGCAGTAACATAATAACCCTATAGCAGTAACATATTAACCCTGTAGCAGTAACATAATAACCCTGTAGCAGTAACATGATAACCCTGTAGCAGTAACATGATAACCCTGTAGCAGTAACATAATAACCCTGCAGCAGTAACATATTAACCCTGTAGCAGTAACATAATAACCCTGCAGCAGTAACATAATAACCCTGTAGCAGTAACATAATAACCCTGCAGCAGTAACATATTAACCCTGTAGCAGTAACATAATAACCCTGTAGCAGTAACATAATAACCCTGTAGCAGTAACATGATAACCCTGTAGCAGTAACATAATAACCCTGTAGCAGTAACATAATAACCCTGTAGCAGTAACATAATAACCCTGTAGCAGTAGCATAATAACCCTGCAGCAGTAACATATTAACCCTGTAGCAGTAACATAATAACCCTGTAGCAGTAACATGATAACCCTGTAGCAGTAACATAATAACCCTGTAGCAGTAACATAATAACCCTGCAGCAGTAACATATTAACCCTGCAGCAGTAACATATTAACCCTGTAGCAGTAACATAATAACCCTGTAGCAGTAACATAATAACCCTGTAGCAGTAACATAATAACCCTGTAGCAGTAACATAATAACCCTGTAGCAGTAACATATTAACCCTGTAGCAGTAACATAATAACCCTGTAGCAGTAACATAATAGCCCTGTGGCAGTGACATAATAACCCTGTAGCAGTAACATAATAACCCTGTAGCAGTAACATAATAACACTGTAGCAGTAACATAATAGCCCTGTGGCAGTGACATAATAACCCTGTAGCAGTAACATAATAACCCTGTGGCAGTAACATAATAACCCTGTAGCAGTAACATAATAACCCTGTAGCAGTAACAGAATAACCCTGTAGCAGTAACATAATAACCCTGTAGCAGTAACATAATAGCCCTGTGGCAGTGACATAATAACCCTGTAGCAGTAGCATAATAACCCTATAGCAGTAACATAATAACCCTATAGCAGTAACATATTAACCCTGTAGCGGTAACATAATAACCCTGTAGCAGTAACATAATAACCCTGTAGCAGTAACATATTAACCCTGTAGCAGTAACATAATAACCCTGTAGCAGTAACATAATAGCCCTGTGGCAGTGACATAATAACCCTGTAGCAGTAACATAATAACCCTATAGCAGTAACATAATAACCCTATAGCAGTAACATATTAACCCTGTAGCGGTAACATAATAACCCTGTAGCAGTAACATAATAACCCTGTAGCAGTAACATAATAACCCTGTAGCAGTAACATAATAGCCCTGTAGCGGTAACATAATAACCCTGTAGCAGTAACATAATAACCCTGTAGCAGTAACATAATAACCCTGTAGCAGTAACATAATAACCCTGTAGCAGTAACATAATAACCCTGTAGCAGTAACATAATAACCCTGTAGCAGTAACATAATAACCCTGTAGCAGTAACATAATAACCCTGTAGCAGTAACATAATAACCCTGTAGCAGTAACATATTAACCCTGTAGCAGTAACATAATAACCCTGTAGCAGTAACATGATAACCCTGTAGCAGTAACATAATAACCCTGTAGCAGTAACATAATAACCCTGTAGCAGTAACATAATAACCCTGTAGCAGTAACATAATAACCCTGTAGCAGTAACATAATAACCCTGTAGCAGTAACATAATAACCCTGTAGCAGTAACATAATAACCCTGCAGCAGTAACATATTAACCCTGTAGCAGTAACATATTAACCCTGCAGCAGTAACATAATAACCCTGTAGCAGTAACATAATAACCCTGTAGCAGTAACATAATAACCCTGTAGCAGTAACATAATAACCCTGTAGCGGTAACATGATAACCCTGTAGCGGTAACATAATAACCCTGTAGCGGTAACATAATAACCCTGTAGCGGTAACATAATAACCCTGTAGCGGTAACATAATAACCCTGTAGCGGTAACATAATAACCCTGTAGCGGTAACATAATAACCCTGTAGCGGTAACATAATAACCCTGTAGCGGTAACATAATAACCCTGTAGCGGTAACATAATAACCCTGTAGCGGTAACATAATAACCCTGTAGCGGTAACATAATAACCCTGTAGCAGTAACATAATAACCCTGTAGCAGTAACATAATAACCCTGTAGCAGTAGCATAATAACCCTGCAGCAGTAACATAATAACCCTGTAGCAGTAACATAATAACCCTGTAGCAGTAACATAATAACCCTGTGGCAGTAACATAATAACCCTGTAGCAGTAACATAATAACCCTGTAGCAGTAGCATAATAACCCTGTAGCAGTAGCATAATAACCCTGTAGCGGTAACATAATAACCCTGTAGCGGTAACATAATAACCCTGTAGCGGTAACATGATAACCCTGTAGCAGTAACATAATAACCCTGTAGCAGTAACATGATAACCCTGTAGCGGTAACATAATAACCCTGCAGCAGTAACATAATAACCCTGTAGCGGTAACATAATAACCCTGCAGCAGTAACATGATAACCCTGTAGCGGTAACATAATAACCCTGCAGCAGTAACATGATAACCCTGCAGCAGTAACATAATAACCCTGTAGCAGTAACATAATAACCCTGCAGCAGTAACATATTAACCCTGTAGCAGTAACATAATAACCCTGTAGCAGTAAACATAATAACCCTAACCCTGTAGCAGTAACATAATAACCCTGTAACAGTAACATATTAACCCTGTAGCAGTAACATAATAACCCTGTAGCAGTAACATAATAACCCTGTAGCAGTAACATAATAACCCTGCAGCAGTAACATAATAACCCTGCAGCAGTAACATAATAACCCTGCAGCAGTAACATAATAACCCTGTAGCAGTAACATAATAACCCTGTAGCAGTAACATAATAACCCTGCAGCAGTAACATAATAACCCTGCAGCAGTAACATATTAACCCTGTAGCAGTAGCATAATAACCCTGTAGCAGTAACATAATAACCCTGTAGCGGTAACATAATAACCCTGTGGCAGTAACATAATAACCCTGTAGCGGTAACATAATAACCCTGTAGCGGTAACATAATAACCCTGTAGCAGTAACATAATAACCCTGCAGCGGTAACATATTAACCCTGTAGCAGTAACATAATAACCCTGCAGCAGTAACATAATAACCCTGTAGCAGTAACATAATAACCCTGTAGCAGTAACATAATAACCCTGCAGCAGTAACATATTAACCCTGTAGCAGTAACATAATAACCCTGTGGCAGTAACATAATAACCCTGTAGCAGTAACATAATAACCCTGTAGCAGTAACATAATAACCCTGTAGCAGTAGCATAATAACCCTGCAGCAGTAACATAATAACCCTGTAGCAGTAACATAATAACCCTGTAGCAGTAACATAATAACCCTGTGGCAGTAACATAATAACCCTGTAGCAGTAACATAATAACCCTGTAGCAGTAGCATAATAACCCTGTAGCAGTAGCATAATAACCCTGTAGCGGTAACATAATAACCCTGTAGCGGTAACATAATAACCCTGTAGCGGTAACATGATAACCCTGTAGCAGTAACATAATAACCCTGTAGCAGTAACATGATAACCCTGTAGCGGTAACATAATAACCCTGCAGCAGTAACATAATAACCCTGTAGCGGTAACATAATAACCCTGCAGCAGTAACATGATAACCCTGTAGCGGTAACATAATAACCCTGCAGCAGTAACATGATAACCCTGCAGCAGTAACATAATAACCCTGTAGCAGTAACATAATAACCCTGCAGCAGTAACATATTAACCCTGTAGCAGTAACATAATAACCCTGTAGCAGTAAACATAATAACCCTAACCCTGTAGCAGTAACATAATAACCCTGTAACAGTAACATATTAACCCTGTAGCAGTAACATAATAACCCTGTAGCAGTAACATAATAACCCTGTAGCAGTAACATAATAACCCTGCAGCAGTAACATAATAACCCTGCAGCAGTAACATAATAACCCTGCAGCAGTAACATAATAACCCTGTAGCAGTAACATAATAACCCTGTAGCAGTAACATAATAACCCTGCAGCAGTAACATAATAACCCTGCAGCAGTAACATATTAACCCTGTAGCAGTAGCATAATAACCCTGTAGCAGTAACATAATAACCCTGTAGCGGTAACATAATAACCCTGTGGCAGTAACATAATAACCCTGTAGCGGTAACATAATAACCCTGTAGCGGTAACATAATAACCCTGTAGCAGTAACATAATAACCCTGCAGCGGTAACATATTAACCCTGTAGCAGTAACATAATAACCCTGCAGCAGTAACATAATAACCCTGTAGCAGTAACATAATAACCCTGTAGCAGTAACATAATAACCCTGCAGCAGTAACATATTAACCCTGTAGCAGTAACATAATAACCCTGCAGCAGTAACATATTAACCCTGTAGCAGTAACATAATAACCCTGCAGCAGTAACATAATAACCCTGTAGCAGTAACATAATAACCCTGCAGCAGTAACATATTAACCCTGTAGCAGTAACATAATAACCCTGCAGCAGTAACATATTAACCCTGTAGCAGTAACATATTAACCCTGTAGCAGTAACATAATAACCCTGTAGCAGTAACATATTAACCCTGTAGCAGTAACATAATAACCCTGTAGCAGTAACATATTAACCCTGTAGCAGTAGCATATTAACCCTGTAGCAGTAACATATTAACCCTGTAGCGGTAACATAATAACCCTATAGCGGTAACATAATAACCCTGCAGCAGTAACATAATAACCCTGTAGCAGTAACATATTAACCCTGTAGCAGTAACATAATAACCCTGTAGCAGTAACATATTAACCCTGTAGCAGTAACATATTAACCCTGTAGCAGTAACATATTAACCCTGTAGCAGTAACATATTAACCCTGTAGCAGTAACATATTAACCCTGCAGCAGTAACATAATAACCCTGTAGCAGTAACATAATAACCCTGTAGCAGTAACATAATAACCCTGTAGCAGTAACATATTAACCCTGTAGCAGTAACATATTAACCCTGTAGCAGTAACATAATAACCCTGTAGCAGTAACATAATAACCCTGTAGCAGTAACATAATAACCCTGTAGCAGTAACATATTAACCCTGTAGCAGTAACATAATAACCCTGCAGCAGTAACATATTAACCCTGTAGCAGTAACATAATAACCCTGTAGCAGTAACATAATAACCCTGTAGCAGTAACATAATAACCCTGCAGCAGTAACATAATAACCCTGCAGCAGTAACATAATAACCCTGCAGCAGTAACATAATAACCCTGTAGCAGTAACATAATAACCCTGTAGCAGTAACATATTAACCCTGTAGCAGTAACATAATAACCCTGTAGCAGTAACATAATAGCCCTGTGGCAGTGACATAATAACCCTGTAGCAGTAACATAATAACCCTGTAGCAGTAACATAATAACCCTGTAGCAGTAACATAATAGCCCTGTGGCAGTGACATAATAACCCTGTAGCAGTAACATAATAACCCTGTGGCAGTAACATAATAACCCTGTAGCAGTAACATAATAACCCTGTAGCAGTAACATAATAGCCCTGTGGCAGTGACATAATAACCCTGTAGCAGTAGCATAATAACCCTATAGCAGTAACATAATAACCCTATAGCAGTAACATATTAACCCTGTAGCGGTAACATAATAACCCTGTAGCAGTAACATAATAACCCTGTAGCAGTAACATATTAACCCTGTAGCAGTAACATAATAACCCTGTAGCAGTAACATAATAGCCCTGTGGCAGTGACATAATAACCCTGTAGCAGTAACATAATAACCCTATAGCAGTAACATAATAACCCTATAGCAGTAACATATTAACCCTGTAGCAGTAACATAATAACCCTGTAGCAGTAACATGATAACCCTGTAGCAGTAACATGATAACCCTGTAGCAGTAACATAATAACCCTGCAGCAGTAACATATTAACCCTGTAGCAGTAACATAATAACCCTGCAGCAGTAACATAATAACCCTGTAGCAGTAACATAATAACCCTGCAGCAGTAACATATTAACCCTGTAGCAGTAACATAATAACCCTGTAGCAGTAACATAATAACCCTGTAGCAGTAACATGATAACCCTTTAGCAGTAACATAATAACCCTGTAGCAGTAACATAATAACCCTGTAGCAGTAACATAATAACCCTGTAGCAGTAGCATAATAACCCTGCAGCAGTAACATATTAACCCTGTAGCAGTAACATAATAACCCTGTAGCAGTAACATGATAACCCTGTAGCAGTAACATAATAACCCTGTAGCAGTAACATAATAACCCTGCAGCAGTAACATATTAACCCTGCAGCAGTAACATATTAACCCTGTAGCAGTAACATAATAACCCTGTAGCAGTAACATAATAACCCTGTAGCAGTAACATAATAACCCTGTAGCAGTAACATAATAACCCTGTAGCAGTAACATATTAACCCTGTAGCAGTAACATAATAACCCTGTAGCAGTAACATAATAGCCCTGTGGCAGTGACATAATAACCCTGTAGCAGTAACATAATAACCCTGTAGCAGTAACATAATAACACTGTAGCAGTAACATAATAGCCCTGTGGCAGTGACATAATAACCCTGTAGCAGTAACATAATAACCCTGTGGCAGTAACATAATAACCCTGTAGCAGTAACATAATAACCCTGTAGCAGTAACAGAATAACCCTGTAGCAGTAACATAATAACCCTGTAGCAGTAACATAATAGCCCTGTGGCAGTGACATAATAACCCTGTAGCAGTAGCATAATAACCCTATAGCAGTAACATAATAACCCTATAGCAGTAACATATTAACCCTGTAGCGGTAACATAATAACCCTGTAGCAGTAACATAATAACCCTGTAGCAGTAACATATTAACCCTGTAGCAGTAACATAATAACCCTGTAGCAGTAACATAATAGCCCTGTGGCAGTGACATAATAACCCTGTAGCAGTAACATAATAACCCTATAGCAGTAACATAATAACCCTATAGCAGTAACATATTAACCCTGTAGCGGTAACATAATAACCCTGTAGCGGTAACATAATAACCCTGTAGCAGTAACATAATAACCCTGTAGCAGTAACATAATAGCCCTGTAGCGGTAACATAATAACCCTGTAGCAGTAACATAATAACCCTGTAGCAGTAACATAATAACCCTGTAGCAGTAACATAATAACCCTGCAGCAGTAACATATTAACCCTGTAGCAGTAACATATTAACCCTGCAGCAGTAACATAATAACCCTGTAGCAGTAACATAATAACCCTGTAGCAGTAACATAATAACCCTGTAGCAGTAACATATTAACCCTGTAGCAGTAACATAATAACCCTGCAGCAGTAACATCATAACCCTGTAGCGGTAACATAATAACCCTGTAGCGGTAACATGATAACCCTGTAGCGGTAACATAATAACCCTGTAGCGGTAACATAATAACCCTGTAGCGGTAACATAATAACCCTGTAGCGGTAACATAATAACCCTGTAGCGGTAACATAATAACCCTGTAGCGGTAACATAATAACCCTGTAGCGGTAACATAATAACCCTGTAGCGGTAACATAATAACCCTGTAGCAGTAACATAATAACCCTGTAGCAGTAGCATAATAACCCTGCAGCAGTAACATAATAACCCTGTAGCAGTAACATAATAACCCTGTAGCAGTAACATAATAACCCTGTGGCAGTAACATAATAACCCTGTAGCAGTAACATAATAACCCTGTAGCAGTAGCATAATAACCCTGTAGCAGTAGCATAATAACCCTGTAGCGGTAACATAATAACCCTGTAGCGGTAACATAATAACCCTGTAGCGGTAACATGATAACCCTGTAGCAGTAACATAATAACCCTGTAGCAGTAACATGATAACCCTGTAGCGGTAACATAATAACCCTGCAGCAGTAACATAATAACCCTGTAGCGGTAACATAATAACCCTGCAGCAGTAACATGATAACCCTGTAGCGGTAACATAATAACCCTGCAGCAGTAACATGATAACCCTGCAGCAGTAACATAATAACCCTGTAGCAGTAACATAATAACCCTGCAGCAGTAACATATTAACCCTGTAGCAGTAACATAATAACCCTGTAGCAGTAAACATAATAACCCTAACCCTGTAGCAGTAACATAATAACCCTGTAACAGTAACATATTAACCCTGTAGCAGTAACATAATAACCCTGTAGCAGTAACATAATAACCCTGTAGCAGTAACATAATAACCCTGCAGCAGTAACATAATAACCCTGCAGCAGTAACATAATAACCCTGCAGCAGTAACATAATAACCCTGTAGCAGTAACATAATAACCCTGTAGCAGTAACATAATAACCCTGCAGCAGTAACATAATAACCCTGCAGCAGTAACATATTAACCCTGTAGCAGTAGCATAATAACCCTGTAGCAGTAACATAATAACCCTGTAGCGCTAACATAATAACCCTGTGGCAGTAACATAATAACCCTGTAGCGGTAACATAATAACCCTGTAGCAGTAACATAATAACCCTGTAGCAGTAACATAATAACCCTGCAGCGGTAACATATTAACCCTGTAGCAGTAACATAATAACCCTGCAGCAGTAACATAATAACCCTGTAGCAGTAACATAATAACCCTGTAGCAGTAACATAATAACCCTGCAGCAGTAACATATTAACCCTGTAGCAGTAACATAATAACCCTGCAGCAGTAACATATTAACCCTGTAGCAGTAACATAATAACCCTGCAGCAGTAACATAATAACCCTGTAGCAGTAACATAATAACCCTGCAGCAGTAACATATTAACCCTGTAGCAGTAACATAATAACCCTGCAGCAGTAACATATTAACCCTGTAGCAGTAACATATTAACCCTGTAGCAGTAACATAATAACCCTGTAGCAGTAACATATTAACCCTGTAGCAGTAACATAATAACCCTGTAGCAGTAACATATTAACCCTGTAGCAGTAGCATATTAACCCTGTAGCAGTAACATATTAACCCTGTAGCGGTAACATAATAACCCTATAGCGGTAACATAATAACCCTGCAGCAGTAACATAATAACCCTGTAGCAGTAACATATTAACCCTGTAGCAGTAACATAATAACCCTGTAGCAGTAACATATTAACCCTGTAGCAGTAACATATTAACCCTGTAGCAGTAACATATTAACCCTGTAGCAGTAACATATTAACCCTGTAGCAGTAACATATTAACCCTGCAGCAGTAACATAATAACCCTGTAGCAGTAACATAATAACCCTGTAGCAGTAACATAATAACCCTGTAGCAGTAACATATTAACCCTGTAGCAGTAACATATTAACCCTGTAGCAGTAACATAATAACCCTGTAGCAGTAACATAATAACCCTGTAGCAGTAACATAATAACCCTGTAGCAGTAACATATTAACCCTGTAGCAGTAACATAATAACCCTGCAGCAGTAACATATTAACCCTGTAGCAGTAACATAATAACCCTGTAGCAGTAACATAATAACCCTGTAGCAGTAACATAATAACCCTGCAGCAGTAACATAATAACCCTGCAGCAGTAACATAATAACCCTGCAGCAGTAACATAATAACCCTGTAGCAGTAACATAATAACCCTGTAGCAGTAACATATTAACCCTGTAGCAGTAACATAATAACCCTGTAGCAGTAACATAATAGCCCTGTGGCAGTGACATAATAACCCTGTAGCAGTAACATAATAACCCTGTAGCAGTAACATAATAACCCTGTAGCAGTAACATAATAGCCCTGTGGCAGTGACATAATAACCCTGTAGCAGTAACATAATAACCCTGTGGCAGTAACATAATAACCCTGTAGCAGTAACATAATAACCCTGTAGCAGTAACAGAATAACCCTGTAGCAGTAACATAATAACCCTGTAGCAGTAACATAATAGCCCTGTGGCAGTGACATAATAACCCTGTAGCAGTAGCATAATAACCCTATAGCAGTAACATAATAACCCTATAGCAGTAACATATTAACCCTGTAGCGGTAACATAATAACCCTGTAGCAGTAACATAATAACCCTGTAGCAGTAACATATTAACCCTGTAGCAGTAACATAATAACCCTGTAGCAGTAACATAATAGCCCTGTGGCAGTGACATAATAACCCTGTAGCAGTAACATAATAACCCTATAGCAGTAACATAATAACCCTATAGCAGTAACATATTAACCCTGTAGCAGTAACATAATAACCCTGTAGCAGTAACATGATAACCCTGTAGCAGTAACATGATAACCCTGTAGCAGTAACATAATAACCCTGCAGCAGTAACATATTAACCCTGTAGCAGTAACATAATAACCCTGCAGCAGTAACATAATAACCCTGTAGCAGTAACATAATAACCCTGCAGCAGTAACATATTAACCCTGTAGCAGTAACATAATAACCCTGTAGCAGTAACATAATAACCCTGTAGCAGTAACATGATAACCCTGTAGCAGTAACATAATAACCCTGTAGCAGTAACATAATAACCCTGTAGCAGTAACATAATAACCCTGTAGCAGTAGCATAATAACCCTGCAGCAGTAACATATTAACCCTGTAGCAGTAACATAATAACCCTGTAGCAGTAACATGATAACCCTGTAGCAGTAACATAATAACCCTGTAGCAGTAACATAATAACCCTGCAGCAGTAACATATTAACCCTGCAGCAGTAACATATTAACCCTGTAGCAGTAACATAATAACCCTGTAGCAGTAACATAATAACCCTGTAGCAGTAACATAATAACCCTGTAGCAGTAACATAATAACCCTGTAGCAGTAACATATTAACCCTGTAGCAGTAACATAATAACCCTGTAGCAGTAACATAATAGCCCTGTGGCAGTGACATAATAACCCTGTAGCAGTAACATAATAACCCTGTAGCAGTAACATAATAACACTGTAGCAGTAACATAATAGCCCTGTGGCAGTGACATAATAACCCTGTAGCAGTAACATAATAACCCTGTGGCAGTAACATAATAACCCTGTAGCAGTAACATAATAACCCTGTAGCAGTAACAGAATAACCCTGTAGCAGTAACATAATAACCCTGTAGCAGTAACATAATAGCCCTGTGGCAGTGACATAATAACCCTGTAGCAGTAGCATAATAACCCTATAGCAGTAACATAATAACCCTATAGCAGTAACATATTAACCCTGTAGCGGTAACATAATAACCCTGTAGCAGTAACATAATAACCCTGTAGCAGTAACATATTAACCCTGTAGCAGTAACATAATAACCCTGTAGCAGTAACATAATAGCCCTGTGGCAGTGACATAATAACCCTGTAGCAGTAACATAATAACCCTATAGCAGTAACATAATAACCCTATAGCAGTAACATATTAACCCTGTAGCGGTAACATAATAACCCTGTAGCGGTAACATAATAACCCTGTAGCAGTAACATAATAACCCTGTAGCAGTAACATAATAGCCCTGTAGCGGTAACATAATAACCCTGTAGCAGTAACATAATAACCCTGTAGCAGTAACATAATAACCCTGTAGCAGTAACATAATAACCCTGTAGCAGTAACATAATAACCCTGTAGCAGTAAAATAATAACCCTGTAGCAGTAACATAATAACCCTGTAGCAGTAACATAATAACCCTGTAGCAGTAACATAATAACCCTGTAGCAGTAACATATTAACCCTGTAGCAGTAACATAATAACCCTGTAGCAGTAACATGATAACCCTGTAGCAGTAACATAATAACCCTGTAGCAGTAACATAATAACCCTGTAGCAGTAACATAATAACCCTGTAGCAGTAACATAATAACCCTGTAGCAGTAACATAATAACCCTGTAGCAGTAACATAATAACCCTGTAGCAGTAACATAATAACCCTGCAGCAGTAACATATTAACCCTGTAGCAGTAACATATTAACCCTGCAGCAGTAACATAATAACCCTGTAGCAGTAACATAATAACCCTGTAGCAGTAACATAATAACCCTGTAGCAGTAACATATTAACCCTGTAGCAGTAACATAATAACCCTGCAGCAGTAACATCATAACCCTGTAGCAGTAACATAATAACCCTGTAGCAGTAACATAATAACCCTGCAGCAGTAACATAATAACCCTGCAGCAGTAACATAATAACCCTGCAGCAGTAACATGATAACCCTGTAGCAGTAACATAATAACCCTGTAGCGGTAACATGATAACCCTGTAGCGGTAACATAATAACCCTGTAGCGGTAACAT